>NW_026093275.1:0-5778 GCF_024586455.1 Bactrocera neohumeralis | reverse complement strand
GAGTTTCATAGAGTTGTCTATAGCAATAGCGACAGTGTATTTGGAACAACTTTGCAATCTTAAATTAAGGTGTAGAATCGATTTTTTGATACATACACAATATGCAATCGATATCAAGATGCGTGAACTTTACATATTTATGCTAATTAGCCGTTTTGATGTTATTGGAGTTGTCATAGAGTTGTCCTATAGCAATAGCGACAGTGTATTTGGAACAATTTTACAATCTTAAATTAAGGTGTAAAATTGATTTTTTGATACATACATATTATGCAATCGATATCAAGATGCGTAAAAATATGAACTTTACATATTTATGCAAATTAGCCGTTTTGATGCTATTGGAGTTGTCATAGAGTTGTTCTATAGCAATAGCGACAGTGTATTTGGAACAATTTTACAATCTTAAATTAAGATGTAAAATTGATTTTTTGATACATACATATTATGCAATCGATATCAAGATGCGTAAAAATATGAACTTTACATATTTATGCAAATTAGCCGTTTTGATGTTATTGGAGTTGTCATAGAGTTGTTCTATAGCAATAGCGACAGTGTATTTGGAACAATTTTACAATCTTAAATTAAGGTGTAAAATTGATTTTTTGATACATACATATTATGCAATCGATATCAAGATGCGTAAAAATATGAACTTTACGTATTTATGCCAACTAGGCGTTTTGATGTTATTGGAGTTGTCATAGAGTTGTCCTATAGCAATAGCGACAGTGTATTTGGAACAATTTTACAATCTTAAATTAAGATGTAAAATTGATTTTTTGGTACATACATATTATGCAATCGATATCAAGATGCGTAAAAATATGAACTTTACATATTTATGCAAATTAGCCGTTTTGATGTTATTGGAGTTGTCATAGAGTTGTTCTATAGCAATAGCGACAGTGTATTTGGAACAATTTTACAATCTTAAATTAAGATGTAAAATTGATTTTTTGGTACATACATATTATGCAATCGATATCAAGATGCGTAAAAATATGAACTTTACATATTTATGCAAATTAGCCGTTTTGATGTTATTGGAGTTGTCATAGAGTTGTTCTATAGCAATAGCGACAGTGTATTTGGAACAATTTTACAATCTTAAATTAAGGTGTAAAATTGATTTTTTGGTACATACATATTATGCAATCGATATCAAGATGCGTAAAAATATGAACTTTACATATTTATGCAAATTAGCCGTTTTGATGTTATTGGAGTTGTCATAGAGTTGTCCTATAGCAATAGCGACAGTGTATTTGGAACAATTTTACAATCTTAAATTAAGATGTAAAATTGATTTTTTGTACATACATATTATGCAATCGATATCAAGATGCGTAAAAATATGAACTTTACATATTTATGCAAATTAGCCGTTTTGATGCGATTGGAGTTGTCATAGAGTTGTTCTATAGCAATAGCGACAGTGTATTTGGAACAATTTTACAATCTTAAATTAAGATGTAAAATTGATTTTTTGATACATACATATTATGCAATCGATATCAAGATGCGTAAAAATATGAACTTTACATATTTATGCAAATTAGCCGTTTTGATGTTATTGGAGTTGTCATAGAGTTGTTCTATAGCAATAGCGACAGTGTATTTGGAACAATTTTACAATCTTAAATTAAGATGTAAAATTGATTTTTGGTACATACATATTATGCAATCGATATCAAGATGCGTAAAAATATGAACTTTACATATTTATGCTAATTAGCCGTTTTGATGTTATTGGAGTTGTCATAGAGTTGTTCTATAGCAATAGCGAAAGTGTATTTGGAACAATTTTACAATCTTAAATTAAGATGTAAAATTGATTTTTTGATACATACATATTATGCAATCGATATCAAGATGCGTAAAAATATGAACTTTACATATTTACGCAAATTAGCCGTTTTGATGCAATTGGAGTTGTCATAGAGTTGTCCTATAGCAATAGCGACAGTGTATTTGGAACAATTTTACAATCTTAAATTAAGATGTAAAATTGATTTTTTGATACATACATATTATGCAATCGATATCAAGATGCGTAAAAATATGAACTTTACATATTTATGCAAATTAGCCGTTTTGATGTTATTGGAGTTGTCATAGAGTTGTTCTATAGCAATAGCGACAGTGTATTTGGAACAATTTTACAATCTTAAATTAAGATGTAAAATTGATTTTTTGGTACATACATATTATGCAATCGATATCAAGATGCGTAAAAATATGAACTTTACATATTTATGCAAATTAGCCGTTTTGATGTTATTGGAGTTGTCATAGAGTTGTTCTATAGCAATAGCGACAGTGTATTTGGAACAATTTTACAATCTTAAATTAAGGTGTAAAATTGATTTTTTTGATACATACATATTATGCAATCGATATCAAGTTGCGTAAAAATATGAACTTTACATATTTATGCAAATTACCCTTTTTGATGTTATTGGAGTTGTCATAGAGTTGTTCCTATAGCAATAGCGACAGTGTATTTGGAACAATTTACAATCTTAAATTAAGATGTAAAATTGATTTTTGGTACATACATATTATGCAATCGATATCAAGATGCGTAAAAATATGAACTTTACATATTTATGCAAATTAGCCGTTTTGATGTTATTGGAGTTGTCATAGAGTTGTTCTATAGCAATAGCGACAATGTATTTGGAACAATTTAACAATCTTAAATTAAGGCGTTAAATTGATTTTTTGGTACATACATATTATGCAATCGATATCAAGATGCGTAAAAATATGAACTTTACATATTTATGCAAATTAGCCGTTTTGATGTTATTGGAGTTGTCATAGAGTTGTTCTATAGCAATAGCGACAGTGTATTTGGAACAATTTTGCAATCTTAAATTAAGGTGTAAAATTGATTTTTTGATACATACACAACATGCAATCGATATCAAGATGCGTAAAAATATGAACTTTACATATTTATGCAAATTAGCCGTTTTGATGTTATTGGAGTTGTCATAGAGTTGTCCTATAGCAATAGCGGCAGTGTATTTGGAACAATTTTGCAATCTTAAATTAAGATGTAAAATTGATTTTTTGATACATACATATTATGCAATCGATATCAAGATGCGTAAAAATATGAACTTTACATATTTATGCAAATTAGCCGTTTTGATGTTATTGGAGTTGTCATAGAGTTGTTCTATAGCAATAGCGACAGTGTATTTGGAACAATTTTACAATCTTAAATTAAGATGTAAAATTGTTTTTTGGTACATACATATTATGCAATCGATATCAAGATGCGTAAAAATATGAACTTTACATATTTATGCAAATTAGCCGTTTTGATGTTATTGGAGTTGTCACAGAGTTGTTCTATAGCAATAGCGACAGTGTTTTTGGAACAATTTTACAATCTTAAATTTAGGTGTAGAATAGATTTTTTGATACATACATACACATTAAGCAATCGATATCAAGATGCGTAAAAATATGAACTTTACATATTTATGCTAATTAGCCGTTTTGATGTTATTGGAGTTGTCATAGAGTTGTTCTATAGCAATAGCGACAGTGTATTTGGAACAATTTTTTAAGATGTGTAAAATTGATTTTTGGTACATACATATTATGCAATCGATATCAAGATGCGTAAAAATATGAACTTTACATATTTATGCTAATTAGCCGTTTTGATTTTAACTGGAGTTGTCATAGAGTTGTTCTATAGCAATAGCGACAGTGCATTTGGAACAATTTTACAATTTTAAATTAAGATGTAAAATTGATTTTTGGTACATACATATTATGCAATCGATATCAAGATGCGTAAAAATATGAACTTTACATATTTATGCAAATTAGCCGTTTTGATGTTATTGGAGTTGTCATAGAGTTGTTCTATAGCAATAGCGACAGTGTATTTGGAACAATTTTACAATCTTAAATTAATATGTAAAATTGATTTTCGAGTACATACATATTATGCAATCGATATCAAGATGCGTAAAATATGAACTTTACATATTTATGCTAAATTAGCCGTTTTGATGTTATTGGAGTTGTCATAGAGTTGTTCTATAGCAATAGCGACAGTGTATTTGGAACAATTTTTACAATCTTAAATTAAGATGTAAAATTGATTTTTTGATACATACATATTATGCAATCGATATCAAGATGCGTAAAAATATGAACTTTACATATTTATGCAAATTAGCCGTTTTGATGTTATTGGAGTTGTCATAGAGTTGTTCTATAGCAATAGCGACAGTGTATTTGGAACAATTTTACAATCTTAAATTAAGATGTAGAATTGATTTTTTGGTACATACATATTATGCAATCGATATCAAGATGCGTAAAAATATGAACTTTACATATTTATGCAAATTAGCCGTTTTGATGTTATTGGAGTTGTCATAGAGTTGTTCTATAGCAATAGCGACAGTGTATTTGGAACAATTTTACAATCTTAAATTAAGGTGTAAAATTGATTTTTTGGTACATACATATTATGCAATCGATATCAAGATGCGTAAAAATATGAACTTTAGATATTTCTGCTAATTAGCCGTTTTGATGTTATTGGAGTTGTCATAGAGTTGTTCTATAGCAATAGCGACAGTGTATTTGGAACAATTTTACAATCTTAAATTAAGATGTAGAATTGATTTTTTGGTACATACTCAGTTTGCAATCGATATCAAGATGCGTAAAAATATGAACTTTACATATTTATGCTAATTACCGTTTTGATGTTATTGGAGTTGTCATAGAGTTGTTCTATAGCAATAGCGACAGTGTATTTGGAACAATTTACAATCTTAAATTAAGATGTAAAATTGATTTTTTGATACATACATATTATGCAATCGATATCAAGATGCGTAAAAATATGAACTTTACATATTTATGCTAATTAGCTTTTTGAAGTTATGGGAGTTGTCATAGAGTTGTTCTATAGCAATAGCGACAGTGTATTTGGAACAATTTTACAATCTTAAATTAAGATGTAAAATTGATTTTTTGGTACATACATATTATGCAATCGATATCAAGATGCGTAAAAATATGAACTTTACATATTTATGCAAATTAGCCGTTTTGATGTTATTGGAGTTGTCATAGAGTTGTCCTATAGCAATAGCGACAATAAATTTGGAACAACTTAGCAATCCTTAATTAAGATGTAAAATTGATTTTTTGGTACATACATATTATGCAATCGATATCAAGATGCGTAAAAATATGAACTTTACATATTTATGCTAATTAGCCGTTTTGATGTTATTGAGTTGTCATAGAGTTGTTCTATAGCAATAGCGACAGTGTATTTGGAACAATTTTACAATCTTAAATTAAGATGTAAAATTGATTTTTTGATACATACACATTAAGCAATCGATATCAAGTTGCGTAAAAATATGAACTTTACATATTTATGCTAATTACCCGTTTTGATGTTATTGGAGTTGTCATATAGTTGCCCTATAGCAATAGCGACAGTGTATTTGGAACAGTTTTACAATCTTAAATTAAGATGTAAAATTGATTTTTTGGTACATACATATTATGCAATCGATATCAAGATGCGTAAAAATATGAACTTTACATATTTATGCAATTAGCCGTTTTGATGTTATTGGAGTTGTCATAGAGTTGTTCTATAGCAATAGCGACAGTGTATTTGGAACAATTTTACAATCTTAAATTAAGATGTAAAATTGATTTTTTGGTACATACATATTATGCAATCGATATCAAGATGCGTAAAATATGAAC
>NW_026093274.1:0-5903 GCF_024586455.1 Bactrocera neohumeralis | reverse complement strand
AATATGCGCTGAAAGGGGAAAACTTGTTATGGAGTTGTGGTCAAAGGCTTTAAAACTTTTCGGTGGATAGGATTCAGCGCTGTTTAAAAACTTTTTCCCCATGCTGAATATGCGCTGAATAAAACTTGATTTGGTTGCAATCAAAGTACTACTGTAATTTTTTCGCCGTTTTGGGATTCAACGCTTTTTTCAGCAGTCCTTTTCTCGCTGAATAAGCGCTGAAAACGGAAAACTTGGTATGTTGTAGTCTAATATTATTTTTATAAAAAATTTGAAAATATTTCATTATCCGATAATTTAAACTTAAGTTTTTAAAATATATCCCAAATATTGTATTATGTATGTATTTTTTGAAATCCCTACATTTTCCCAAATTATCAATTTTTTTGAGTTGTACAAATTTAATTGGCTGTTTAGTGACCAGTTAACATTTCTACAAAATTTTGTCCTTATCTCCCCTCCCACATTGATATATTGTATGTGTATGAAATATGTTTTGGTAATTCATTTCAGATTGGGCCTCAGAAAAATTTTGTGGGGTAAAACATTTTTTATCGATATTTAATAAAATATTGTATGTTGTAAAAAAATAGTAATTTTTGGGACGATTGAAATAAAAATATATTTTACTACACATGTTCGAATTTTGCATAGTTGTCCACTTGATTAAGACCTGAATAATTTATATACTTTTCATTATTTTAATTGTTTGCAATGGCCCCCAAGTTAACATAATACTTTGTGGGGCAGACAAATCCGCACAAACCCACAAAATGAGAAATCAACAACAGCAAAAATGGCAACATTATGAAAAAACAATGGCGTACAAAATGCAACAAAAAAAAGCAAAAAAATTAAACGGAAAAAAGATAAGAAAAAAGTGAGAAAAAAAGGGAGCGCGGACAGTGTGTGAAAAAACTTGTGGTGGTGCTATCAAAAATAAAAAAAAATTCCCGAGATGGGCCATGGTTTTTCATTTTTCGTAACCCCTATACATTCATACATAATTATGTTCATTCATGCAGACTCATATGCAAAATGTTAGGCGGCCAACAATGGAATTCATAGAAGCAAAAACGTGGAGAACTTGTGTATGAAAAAGCTTTAAGAACTGAAATGTAAAAAACTTAACAATAGCTTCTACATACAAGTATAAAGACCAAGCGCAACATAAGTGCACATCAGCAACAACAAAAACATATTTACAAATAACTACATTAAAAACAAACATATTCATAGCGGTATAGACGAAAGCGATAATTGATGATGAAGAAACCATAAAGTAATTGAAAACAAGGAAAAACGTTAATTTCGCTTACACCGAAGCTATAGACATTCCTCACAAGAACTTGATTTTGGTCGGTCAGTTTGTATGACAGCTTTATGCTATAGTGCTCCCATCGGTACACCTTCCAAATTTCATGAAAATACTTATGTATGTCAACAAATGAAAAAGCTTTCCTGCACTTGATTCCGACACCAGAGTTTGTATGGCACCTATAAGCTACAGTGGTTCGATCTGAACAATCAACAAACAACCAAATTTCTTGAAGATACTTGGACGAAAAAAACTTTCCATACAAGCAGTTGATTTCGATCGTTCAATTTGTATGTCAGGTATATGCTTTAGAAGTTCGATATCGACGATTCCGACAAATAAACAGCTTCTTGGAGAAAAAAGGATGTGTGCCCCATTTTAGATCGATATCTCAAAAGCTCAAGGAATTTCTTACAAGATTTTTTAGATGTGGAAAAGGAAGAATCATCTATATCAGATAAGTACTTCAAAGTGGGTGCTTGGGGAAGTATTTTTGTTTGCTTCACTTTAGACATGACAATATATGTATTTAGTTCCAAGCAAATCAGAGAAAAACGACGGCTCGAACTGGCGGCAGCTGGAGAATCATCATCCGAGTTTTCTTCTTTCTGTCCACTAGCCTGTAGTAACTTAATAAGCCAAATACATTGAAAGCACTTATTAAGATAGTCTTTAATTCGCCATCTCTTGTAAAGAGGAGAATCGAACAAGCCACTGGTATAACTCAAATAAATTTGGTATAATCATCTTGAGTAAGAATGGAAAGGGTACACAAAAAAAGAAAGGAAAGATGAAGAATCTTCATAGGAGCAGTATTTGATAAGGCAGGCTTTAATTCGACATTGCTTGGAAAGGTGCGATCAACCAAAGAACTGGTATAACCCTAATTATTTTGGTATAATCAACTACAGTTAGAATAGAAAGTGATAGATGATGACAGATAGATGAAGAACTTCATAGAAGCAGTTTTTGATTGGCAAAACCTTTGAAAGTGACGAATAAAAAAAATAACTGGTATAATTTAATTGATATAAATATAATAGTATAACGAAATAAAGAGAATCAACTTTAAACTACTTTTTTGTTTTTTTCGGCTTTGAATTTAAGTGGATAACTTGGTTTCTGGTATGGCAAAACCTTGGAAAGCAGCGAATTAACTGGTATAAATATATTGGTATAATGAATTAAAGATGGACCACTTTATGGTATTTGGACCCTTTCAAGCTTGAAAAACGGCAAATTGAAGAACTGGTATAAATATATTGGTATAAATAAACTGGTTTAAATATATTGGTATAATCAGTTAAAGATGAGCCACTTTATTGTGTTTGAACTTTTGACTTCATGGAAAGCGGCGAAAACTGGTATAATTAAATTGGTATAAATACATTGGTACAATAAAATAAAGATGGACAACTTTTTATATTTGAATATTTGCAATTATGGAAAGAGGCGTATTGAAAAAAACTGGTATAACTAAACTGGTATAAATATATAGAAATAATAAAATAAAAATTAACCACTTGAAACTACCTTATTTTAGTAGTTCGTATTTTAATTCAACTGAAGAACTTTGTTTCTGGACTCACATAACGTAAAAGAAATCGCAAAGATCATCATAAGGCCCTTTTGACCAAATATCTTTAGAAGAACTTTTCGAACTTCATTATGTACTGCTCGCTACTATTCAGAAGGTGTTCATAGCTTGCAGTTTATTTTCCATATTTTCGAACCCGTGTTAATTTTTCTTCAGGCTCACTAACATTTTTACTAGTAAACTGTATTTATGAATTTTTTATATCTTTATATGTTTGCGTGCCTCCTGGCTATATATTACACTATAAGCATATAAACATAACTACATATAAGACCTACGAGTGGCATGGTCCCTTTGCATACTCATATTTTCATATTCCTGCGCATGGCTGCGGCCATTGTCCATTTCGACTCATTCCCAGTGAATACTTTGAGTGGCGCCTAAACGTGTAGACACCAAGCATTGTTCCTATTCATTTTACCGCGCTACCAAGTGCACATTCACATACATTATATATACATATGTATGTATGTATAGCATATGTATAGCATATAAACGTATATACATACATATATAGTACTTCCACACACATGCATATCCGTCTCATTGTCTCACTTTACAACAACTTTTTTTCATATTTCCTTTAAGTCTCCGCGTCTGTTTTGCAAAAATTATATGAAAATTATACAAAAGCCACTCATAAAAGTTTTCTCGTTTATCTGCGAGCCTCAGAGACGCTTGTGCTGCCGACGACGCTTCGCTTCATAAATTTGCCTGCCGTCATTTTGTAGCACGTTGACGCTATTTTCTTACTACATTTAATTTCTTTCCATATAAATACTATATATTTATAGTCTATAGTTTTGCTTTCTTATCTTTCCGGTTACTTGAATGTGTTGGGCCCTTATGGCACACACACATACATATGCTTATATTTATATGCAAAACATGGCTGTTTGTCACTTTTGCGGGCGGGCGGTATTACGTGGAGATTTATGAGCGCCGACTATATGAAATGCTAAATGCAGCCAACTTCAATGAGCGCCCATGTGCTACTTTCAAAGGCATAGAAAGCGTGTGCTTTTGAGGGATTTTTACATAAAAAATTTGCTATAAAAAATCAATGAAGTGAATAGTAGTTCAGCGTTCAAGCATAGTTGCGTAGCAAATAATGGTTCGGTTAGGTTAGGTTAGGATAGATGGCTAGTCTAGAGAGCTTGCACGTCGACTGCTTTATGTAGACCTTTGTGAAGCAATTAATGGCTCAGGAGTAAAATTTTTCGTAATCAAATGGCATGCAATCTCTAAGCGTTTACTCCAGATTATTATTAAAGTTTGAGTTTTAGTTGGAAGAAACTTAATAAGAATCCCGTTATTTTAGCTTCCGCACTTCAAATAGGCTCAAGTTATTGGTTCCTTTCCAACAACATGTGATCGACAACTAGGGCGCTTCCGAAGTACTTGAGATTTCGTTTTCAAAAAAATCGACAAATAATTAAAAATTATATTAATTAATAAAAATTAATTTAACTAAAAATTAATTTAACTAAAAATTAATTCGAAAACGTAGAATGCTCCACAAAAAAATTTAATTAAAATTAATTAATAAAAATTATATAATTTATATAAATTATATTAATTAATAAAAATTAATTTATTTAAAAATTAAATATTAATTAATTATTTTTAATTATTTAGTATAATTTACATATATTATTTTTTTTAATTTATTTTAATTTAATTTTTCTGTTGTGTCTTATAAGTTTTCTAATTTAAAATTTTTTTTTTATTTTTATTAGTCTTTTATATTTTATACACATTTTTTTCATGAATGCTTTTAAGCCCACAAAATTTATCTCTTATTTAAGTCATTATTGCATTCGCTATATACATACATACATATCTATGTATGTACATACGAAGAAGCTATGTATGTATTGATTGTTATGACGAACGAATAACGAACAATTGCCACAACCAAATGTCAACAAATATGAAACCAAAAATATTTATGGACTCTCTAAAACAGCCAGGCAAATCTATTTCTTCTTAACATGTGTTAATACACATGTAAATATGTCTGCAGGTATGTGTGTGTGCGCCTAAGCAGAAAAATCACAGCACATCAATACTCCACAGAAATATATCGCTTAATAAATAGATACATAAATAAATCTGTTTCTCTTCACTGGCTGCCGGGCTGACTGTTGCACGCTGCCCACAAAGCTGTCATATGGTAAAGCCCTATCGGAAATAATATATATTCGACAACAACAAATAACAAACAGCGATGACGAAGAGACATTGCAGCTGAAAAAATAGAAGACAATAAAATAAACATAAATAATTAAAACGATACAGAGCAAATAAAACATTTAAACTGTCACAACGAACCACTGTTTGGCCTGCCGTCCGTCTGTTCGTCTTTATGTCCGTCCGTTTGACTGTTTGGCTGTCTGTTTGACTGCGATGCTTCCACAGCCAAAGCTTACACTCTCTCTCACACACACACACATACAGAACTGCACGCTCGTAAATAGCCATTAATAGTCGAACGAAGGAAAATTCGAAAATTCACCGATCACATTTTGTTTCAATTAATTTATGAGCGCGCGAATCAGTTCAACCAGAGAACATAAAACATAGAGAAGGTGCAAATTGAATTCTGTATGATGTTCGATTGGACGGCTAACAGAGCTTATAAGATTAAAGTAAGGAATTCACCATTCTCGCTGCTATTTAGCAGATATGAGCACGTTCAATGGCAGAAATATATGTAAAACGACTGAGAATAAATAAAGAGAATTGCTTTGTAGAAAAATATACAAAATATACAATCACACAGAGAATGTAAACAAGCATTCTCTGAGTGACATATGCATGCTTATAGTGAATTATATGAACCATTGTCACATATGCGTGATTACTTTGGTAAAAATGATAAAAATTTTATGTGATAAAATTAAACAAAAAATAATTTGATAATGTAAAAAAGCATTCTCATAGTAGCATATGAATGTATTATATGAACCATTGTCACATAAGTAT
>NW_026093273.1:0-3265 GCF_024586455.1 Bactrocera neohumeralis | reverse complement strand
TCAGGTAGCGTAAAAATATGAACTTTACATATTTATGCAAATTAGCCGTTTTGATGTTATTGGAGTTGTCATAGAGTTGTTCTTTAGCAATAGCAACAGTGTATTTGGAACAACTTTGCAATCTCAAATTAAGGTGTAGAGTTCATTTTTTGATACATACACATTAAGCAATCAATATCAGGTAGCGTAAAAATATGAACTTTACATATTTATGCAAATTAGCCGTTTTGATTTTATTGGAGTTGTCATAGAGTTGTTCTATAGCAATAGCGACAGTGTATTTGGAACAACTTTGCAATCTCAAATTAAGGTGTAGAATTGAATTTTTTGATACATACACATTAAGCAATCAATATCAGGTAGCGTAAAAATATGAACTTTACCCCCCTGCCTGACCTTACGTTTGACACACTCATTACTGAAACGTTCACCAACTCTTCTGCGAACGTACGACATTCCGTCTGAACCGAAGATGTTAATTTTGGACTCATCCGAAAATATGACCTTTCTCCAATCTTCTTTGGTCGAATTTTTGTGTAGTTTCGCTCATTGGAGGCGTTTTTGTCGCATTTTTACCGTCAATAGTGGTTTTTTGGCGGGTCGACGGGCAGTTTGTCCGGCTTCTTGAAGGCGCCGTCGTACTGTTCGCGTACTGATTTCGGTTCGATTTGATTCCTGAATTTCGCTTCTGATGTCTTCGGCTGTTTTAAATCTGTTCTGAATACTAATTCGTTTAATATGGTGGTCATCCTTGGTAGTTGTCTTCTTCGGGCGTCCGGAACCCGTTTTTCGTTTTAAAGACTTAGTCTTCGCATATTTCTGAAGGAAAGCACTGACAGTAGTTTTGCTAAAATTTATTTTACCACTAATTTCTCGTATACACTCAGTCCTTTTTTTACGCGACCTCTTTTTACGCTATTTCACTTTAACGCGGTTATTTTTGCAGCGCAAATTCCTTTTTTTACGCGAATTTCTCACTTTAACGCGATTGCTTTTTTCGTTTTTTGCTTGGTCTTAAACTTGCAGCAGAATTGGAAAATTATTTTGTAGCAAATGATATTGATGCCGAAGGTGCACGAATTTTTCAAAAAGAATTGAGTGTCTGCATGTTAAGATATAAAGAACTACATCAGAATTTATTGGGTCCAAAAACAAGCATTCAAACAAAATTAACTGAATTTATGGTGCAAACTCAGTCGGAGACGCTAAGTCAATCAGAACACCACCCCATAGTTCTTACTATTGATTCTGATACAAATTCTAATGATATCAGTGCCGGCCATCAAAATAAACGGATAAAAATAATTTAAACTACGGATAATGACTGTGATTGAACAGCATTCAACGGTTTTTTCAATAAATCTACCTATTTTCTATTTTCTTCTCTTTTATATATGGTTTTTGTTTTTTATTTTGTTATGAATGAATAAATCATAAGTCTGAAATTTGAAACTTATTGTATTGTTTTTGAATATTTTTTTGCGCGAATATTTTGTTATACGCGATATTTTATATATTCGGATCCAATTTGTCAGTTAATATTGGAAAAGTAACCATTTTTACGCGATTTTTTTTTACGCGATTAGTGGCAGAACCGAAAATCGCGTAAAAAAAGGACTGAGTGTACTCAAGTTTTGCGATCGCAAAGCCAAAATTGTGGCTTTATCAACTTCAGTCAGTTTTGGACTTTTTCCACATTTCATTTTATTTGCAGCCATGTGTATACTCAGGAATATAAATAAAAGCGTTTTATTGTAGCTGAAAAATGTACTTGCTCAAATAAATACAATAAAGTTTGACAGTGTATTTAAAGAACAATTTTACAATCTTAAATATCAAGATGCGTAAAATTGATTTTTTATGCAAATTAGCCGTTTTGACATACATATTATGCAATCGATATAAAGATGTGTAAAAAT
Organism: Bactrocera neohumeralis; assembly: GCF_024586455.1. Classification (NCBI taxonomy): domain Eukaryota; kingdom Metazoa; phylum Arthropoda; class Insecta; order Diptera; family Tephritidae; genus Bactrocera; species Bactrocera neohumeralis. Next base: position 1,346 of record NW_026093273.1, on the reverse strand, counting down.
ATGAACTTTACATATTTATGCTAATTACCCTTTTTGAAGTTATGGGAGTTGTCATAGAGTTGCCCTATAGCAATAGCGACAGTGTATTTGGAACAATTTTACAATCTTAAATTAAGATGTAAAATTGATTTTTTGGTACATACATATTATGCAATCGATATCAAGATGCGTAAAAATATGAACTTTACATATTTATGCAAATTAGCCGTTTTGATGTTATTGGAGTTGTCATAGAGTTGTCCTATAGCAATAGCGACAATGTATTTGGAACAATTTTACAATCTTAAATTAAGATGTAAAATTGATTTTTTGATACATACATATTATGCAATCGATATCAAGATGCGTAAAAATATGAACTTTACATATTTATGCAAATTAGCCGTTTTGATGTTATTGGAGTTGTCATAGAGTTGTCCTATAGCAATAGCGACAATGTATTTGGAACAATTTTGCAATCTTAAATTAAGGTGTAAAATCGATTTTTTGGTACATGCACATTAAGCAATCGATATCAAGTTTCGTAAAAATATGAACTTTACATATTTCTGTCAATTAGCCGTTTTTTTGTTATTGGAGTTGTCATAGAGTTGCCCTATAGCAATAGCGACAGTGTATTTGGAACAATTTTACAATCGTAAATTAAGGTGTAAAATTGATTTTTTGGTACATACATATTATGCAATCGATATCAAGATGCGTAAAAATATGAACTTTACATATTTATGCAAATTAGCCGTTTTGATGTTATTGGAGTTGTCATAGAGTTGTCCTATAGCAATAGCGACAGTGTATTTGGAACAATTTTACAATCTTAAATTAAGGTGTAAAATCGATTTTTTGGTACATACATATTATGTAATCGATATCAAGATGCGTAAAAATATGAACTTTACATATTTATGCAAATTAGCCGTTTTGATGTTATTGAGTTGTCATAGAGTCGTCTTATAGCAATAGCGACAGTGTATTTGGAACAATTTTGAAATCTTAAATTAAGGTGTAAAATTGATTTTTTGGTACATACATATTATGCAATCGATATCAAGATGCGTAAAAATATGAACTTTACATATTTATGCAAATTAGCCGTTTTGATTCTATTGGAGTTGTCATAGAGTTGCCCAATAGCAATAGCGACAGTGTATTTGGAACAATTTGACAATCTTAAATTAAGGCGTAAAATTGATTTTTTGGTACATAATATTATGCAATCGATATCAAGATGCGTAAAAATATGAACTTTACATATTTATGCTAATTACCCTTTTTGAAGTTATGGGAGTTGTCATAGAGTTGTTCTATAGCAATAGCGACAGTGTATTTGGAACAACTTTGAAATCTTA
>NW_026093272.1:0-5145 GCF_024586455.1 Bactrocera neohumeralis | reverse complement strand
TGCTAGGCATTAGCATAATTCTGGAGGAATAAATAGAGAACTTGCAAAGGTGCCAAGTAGTGCGAGAAAATGAATTTAAGCAGATAAGAGTAAATTGCAGTGGAATGAACAAAGTGGCTGGAAATAAACATGCTAACCATAAAAATAATGGCATGGCGGAGAAAAGTGGAAAGTAAGTGGAAACCAAAGCCTACACAGCTAGGAAATAAAAATATTTTTTAAATTTTATGCGAAAGTTAGCATATATTTTCTTTTCATCATTTTATATAGTTAAGGTATATATAACCGGTTGAGAATTGCAGATTTGTATGATGTGCATGAATGAAATTACAACTAAAAACTCGAATTGCCTAACAGTATACAATATAGCAAACGTAATTGTTGCTTCATTTTTCCGATTTGTCTGAATCTTCGTATACTATGGAACTGCTCGGAGATGTCCTTCCCGCTTCTAACGGAGCTTTTGGTGTTGCTCAATGTCATTTCTTGAGTTTACCAAATTATTATATCTTTCCATCAAATAACTTGTTAGTAAATTAAGCACTGTTGAAGTTGCATAAAATGCATTTGCTTTATTAGACATAAATATAAATAAAATTGTGCAGAAAAAATATACCTCAAAGCTATTTCAGATACTGAGCGTAACTTTATACATAAGCTCAAACTACGAACGCAACTGCATAAATAAATAAATATATAATAAATAAGCATCAACTGTTGTCACGCGCCTAATAAATGCTATTGTCCAGCGAATTTATGTAGCATACATTTAGGCGCATAATTTATTGCCAAGTAGATTTGTCGCCAGCAACAACATGAATCATTTTAAATATTCATTCGCAATAAGAGTGTGACAAATAGGAAAAGATGAGGTGAAAAATGCAGTACAGGCAAAATAGAAAGGGCAGAAAAGTACACAAAATTGCTACACTGAAAAAAATTGTACATATATTAATGTTATTTTGTTTGCTTTGGAAAATCTATAGTTCACTTTAGGGTCACGTTTAAAGTTCTGCATGCATAAGATATGTGTTTAGCAATTACTAAAGCATGACCAATATACCATACATATATACAACGTTTCTCACTACAGCTATCCCTACGTAGCCAGCATTGCGTGCAAGTAACTAGAAATAATTGATACCAGAAATTTATCTTTAAATGTTTGTTTTTTTTAACAAACCGGGGGTGCTTTTAAAATTTTCTTGGGCAAATTTTTAAAATTTTTTTTCAAATTTCGATTTTTAAAGTTTTCACCCCCAGCGGAGGGTACGTCAAATGGGTTTTAACATTTTTTTAAAGAGAAAATTTTGTTTTCATACTTTTTTCTGTTTTCCCCCCAAAACCCAAAAATTTTTTTTTTTTAAGTCGTTTTAAAATTTGTTTTCCAGTTTGAAGTAATTTCAGGCCCTTTTCCCAGATGCCCCAGGTACTTAATTTGCTTTGGGAATCTCGGGTTTTCAAAAAAATACTTGGAAAAACCCTTTTTTCCAAGGTGAAGTACGATTTGTCTTGCACTGCAATATTCCACTTTTGAGCCAAAAAAATACTTCTAACACTTTGTACCATAAAGAATTAATTGAAAAAGGGCGTGTAAATTGTGTGTCATCTGCATATGGGAGTTAGAGTTATCCAACAAAGGAATATCACTTGTATATTGATAAAAACGGGGCCAACACCCCCTTGTGGGTTTCCTCCCCCATAAATATTTGATCCCCTTTTCCCCAATTTTGACGAAAAAAATTATCATTCAGATAAGAAAAATAGAAAAATGAGCGGGTTTTTTTTGAGTTTGTACATGAGCCCAGTGGCCAAACAAAAAAGCCGTTGAATATCGAAAAAAACAGCAGAGCAGATTTTTAGATTCTGGGATTTCGAATAGATTAACAATAGATGGCATTGTCGGGTTCCGTGATTTACGAAAACCGAACTGGGTTGGGAAATTAGATCGTTTTTCTAGTGAGTAGTTTTCCCCCTTTTTTTAAAATATTTTGGAGGGGTTGGGCAGTAAACTTATTGGCCATAAATTTTTTTCCCCTTCTGGCTTGTTGGTTTTTACAAATTTTTTAATCCATTGAAGAGGGTATTGAAAAAACGGGACCGGGAATAAAGTTTATTATTTTATTTTGGGGGATTTTAAAATTTTTTTAATTTGATAAGCCGGGTGCTTTATTGTTGCTGAGACTTATTTGAGCGATTTCGTGTGAAGGGGAAAGGTTTCGAGGGGAAACCAAAGGGGATAACAAGAATCGTTTATTTCATCTTTTCGTTGATAAAAAAATTGGGTTGGATTTTGTTAGGGATGCGAAGCATCATTTTAAAGGCGAGCGACACCATTCCCCAGGTTTTTTGATGGAAATTTTTGGGGGCGTTTAATATATTTGGGTTTTCCACAACGAGAAGCATTTTTTTTGGCCAAAGTTTTTAAATATTTGGTATACAAATCTTTTTTAAATCAAATAAACGTTTTTTTGCTCTTTGGTTATTTTATTGAGGGAGTTTATTTTTCGATTTACATTTGCCCCCCTTTTTTTTATTTTTTTTTTGGGGTTTATTTTCTGATTCTTTTTGGAGTATAATGGTTTTTTTGGGTTTTAGCCCTGCCTACATTAAAGGGTTGACAAGATTGTGTTCGGAATCGCTAAAAAATTTTCAACAGTTTCATCCAGTTCTTAAAAATGGAGACTAATATTTAGATTCAAATTATTTTTGTTCTACCCTTTTTTAAAAATTGACTTTTTGGGATTTGGAAAAAAATTCCTCTTCTTTAGATGGGAGTGCATAAAATTTTTGGGTTTTTTAATATTATAGGCGAATAAGATTCATTTAAAATAAAGATTGCAAGGCAGCTCGTAGGAATACCATTAATTAAAAAAAGTAAACAGATTGAATTTTTGTTAATATCAGATGGCCAGTGGGGTTGGGTTACTAGATAATAAAAATTTTTTTGGGTTTGTTGCACTTGTAGAGTTCTTTTTCCTTTTGGGTTCCCCGCCTTTAACCCCCCCCCAAAGGTGTTTTTGTTCATACCTGAAAAACTTTGTTCCTAGAGTTTAAAAAATTTAAAAAAAGTATGACACTTTACTGCAAATCAGGGAAAATACAATGAAAAATAACATCTCATGTCGTGTTTTTCGATTATTGCAGTTGAAGATATTTTTTCCTAACGGGATCAAACAGTGATTTTTTACTAGATTTTTAAAAAATAGCGACCGCGGGGCTTTTTGTTGATGATTGGATGAACAAGAAACCTTTTTAAATTTGAAAAATTTGGGCGTTAATGGTTTTGAGACCAGTGAAATCAATAATGAGTTTTTTGAAAATTGTTTTAATTTAAAAGATTGGAAATACCATTGCATTCCAGGAACAATTTAGTACCCATTTTATAATTTTTAATTAACTTGCATCATATCATTATGTTTTTAAATTTAACCTGTTTATTCATTAGAACTTTTAATTTTTGAAAAATTTTGAGATTGAGATCTAATTTTCACCGTGAAAAGACATGTTTTCCCTTATTTGTTTGGGTTTAACTATTGGGAAAAGGGTTATTTTCTGATATAATTTATTATTTCTTTTTCTTTGATAATATTATTTTTTTTTTAATTAATTTTTTAAACCATCCCTTTTTTAACGGTTTGGGGTTTTGTAGGGGGATACACCGAGGGGGATTTTAATGTTTTTTTAACTTTTTGAATGAAAACCGCATTTAAAACATCAACTTTTTTGGAGTTTGGGGGATGCCCAAGGACAGCGGTGACATTGCACTATATAAAATTTTTTTTGACATTAATCCATTGTTCAGATATTTCTATCATAAAAGGGGTTTATTATTTTGGGACTTAAACCAAAAAAATATCGGCAATTTCTTTGTTATTCACTTCAGTTATAATATTTCGAACTTTTTGTCCAGTTTAGTTAGTTTACTTTTAAAGTCACTAGGCGGATTGATGCAAATTTTTAATTACCACCCTGTGGTTTTTTGTTTTTTAAACTGATATGAATGATAATTGTGTTTTTTATTCAAAACTCAATTATTTTTCTAAGATTCATTGTAGTTTAATCACTTTTAAATTTTTCCATTCTAAGAGATTTTAAAAAACAGATACTGAATGAGTTCTTTGGGAAAAATTCAAACATTTTGGTTATATTTGTAACGTTAGGATAAAAAACGGTGGTTTTGATTTTTTCGTTTTTGAGGTTTCAGGGTTTTATCATCTTCCCCAAAATTATCCTTTTTAGTATACAAATTGATTTCACTTTGGTTTTGAAAGCCGCGGGTTTTTTGGGGTTTTCACCCTTGGGGAGAGCATTGCACACAATAAATAGAATATATGAAATAAGGAAAAATTGCTTCCAAGCCAAAATTTAAACACTTTTAATATATTCCTCTTGGACTTTTTGGACCGTTCCCTTGATGTTTAATCAGTTTCAATTTTTTCACAAAACATTTTATTGTTTTTGGGCATATTTACCCGAGTTTGCAGTCCTTACCCGGGGAAAAACCGGGGGCGTTCCGGTTTCGTAATCCGATTGTCGGGGGTCAACACTTTTTTTTCAAAAGATCAGGAAAAAATGCGCAGAGGGCCAAGATTGCAAAAACGAACCCAATAACCCTTTTTTTGAAATTTAAAAACTTTTTTTTTTTGACAAATTATTATTCCATTTTTAAAAAGAAAGTTTGGGATACCCGGTAAAAGAAAGAAATAATTTTAATTTTTTTTAAGTTATTTTTGCGTATATAAACAAAAAAAATTCGAAAATGGGTGAATCACATCCCAAATAATCACAAAGGGAAACCCCCCAGATTGAATCACTAATGTGTATTTTGGAAACACTTTTTTAAAAAACGGGTTAAGTAACCGTCAATGACCGAAAAAAAATTTCAATTAATTTCTAGGGAAAAAAAAAGCAGGAATTTTTAGTTTAAATTTTTCCCCAAAACCCATTTCGAAATATTTTCTTCTAGGTCACTTCTGGTTTTTTCCCGAAGTAAAAAAGAGCATTTTGATTTTTGATGATTCGACAAAGAAAATTTCCCAAAATTTTTTTAATCAAAATTTTGGTGCGAAACGTTCAAATATTCGCTGTAATCAGTTTTTTTCGCAGCTTTGTTTCAGTGGGGCAAAAAATTTAAAGAGGGTC
>NW_026093271.1:0-6003 GCF_024586455.1 Bactrocera neohumeralis | reverse complement strand
GTCCAGAAACATCGAAACCCCTTTTTTTAAAAAGTCGTCACGATCACTTGCTGAAACCGCGATCCAAAATTTCCCCAGGGTATGTCATCGCTTTTTTGGGAGTACACCAATTTTTTTACACGGATTTGAAGACATTGAAAAAAAAAAAAAAAAAAAAAAAATTTTTTAATAGACGGTTTCAAAATCACTATTTCTTTATTTCATCTTACCCAGTTTTCAGATGTCATGGAACGTATCCACCTTTTTATTATGGGAAACGCCTTTTCACTTTTTTTTTAAAATTTTTGGGGAACGATTTACCGTGTAAAAAAAGAGGGGGAAAATTTTTCGTTTTGCTTAGGGATTACGTTGATGGAAAAAAGAACCCCGACCGATATTACGGTGACCTCGTGGCTTAACAAATTTCAATCTGCAAAAAAAATTTTTTTCTTTAAAAGCCGGAAAAAAAAAGCAAGGACCAAATTGAACGATTCAAATAATTTAAAAACAAAATATTAAAAAAAAAACAAACAAAAAATTTAAAAAAAATTTTATGAAAAAAAGATATATTTTAAAAAGATTAAGAATTTTTTACACATAAACGAAAACCCGTTTTTTTAAAAGATTTGGGACGGGGGGGACAACCAACGAATCAATAACCGTAAAAAATTGGGTTTAGAAAAAATCTCGAGTTATAAGTGCTTTAACAAAAACCCCCCTTTTATATAGAAAAATAAGAAATCCGAATTAAAAATTTGTTTAACGAAGAAAATTTTGGCCCAAATTAACTTTTTGCCCGAATTTAGTAGGAAATTTTTAAAAGATTGGGCCCGAAAATGGGAAAACAAATTTTTTTTTGATCTTCCAATTTTTGTGGATATTCCCAAAAATTTTCCGGGCCTTTATCGGGGGATAAGCAGTAAAAGTTAATGAATTTAAAAAGGGGAATTTAACGGGTATTTAGTGGGCGTTTTAAGCCCAAGGGGTTGAATGACAATCAACGCTTGGGGGATGCTTATCGCCTTGATACCACCCAAAATCAAAATGAACGCCTTTATGGTTACACACACAAACAAAGCGGGGCATAGAAAAAAAGGGGAAAAGACAAAATTTTCCCCGCCGGTTTGTGCTTTGCGAACGAAGGGTACTTCCACAACCAATTTAAAGGTAAAGCAAATAATTTTAAAATCGATTAATCAACACCCGGCGAGCTACGAATTTTTTGCACCGTTTAAATTTAAAAGGAAAAAAAATTGATGCAAAAAAATTCCGTCACAAAAAAACAATTATGGAGTTGAATTTTCTTGTTTTGGGGTGTGTGAAAAGGGATAAAAAGGGGTAAGTAAAACATACTTGAGCCGATAACTACCGGGGCGGACGTTTTTTTTAAGTTAGTGAACTACCGACACTTTTTGAGCACAAAAAATAATTTTTTAAATGGAAATTTTCAGGGTTACACTGAGGGGTTTTTAAATTTGCTTATTAAATGAATGGTCGATTATGAGAAAATGTTTTGTTATAATACTATTATTAATGATAAATTTTTTTCTCCAAATTATATTATACAAGTGAGTAAATCTCGATAACAGCTTTTTTTAAATTTTGGGGGACTGCAAAGATTTAGAGAAGTTTTTTTCATTAGATTATCTTTTCCAAATTTTTTAACGTTTGGGACAACACTTTTTAAAATTTAAACCTTAATCGATGATTCAGTTTTTCAATATTTTTAAAAAAACCCAAAAGTTCATAATTTAAAAAAAAAACCGAAATATTTTATAATGAAAACCCAAAAATCGACTAAATAAGTTGGAAATACCTTCATGGATGCTTTAAAAAAAATATCTGTTAACGCAATCTTTCAGGTGAGGAAGCTTTTGGACCCCCCCGGGAGCCCCCAGATCGCAAATAAATAAAAAAGATATATAGGGGTTTGTGAAAGGTTGGAACTTGGCGCAACCAGGGTTGGAACCCCCGTTTAACCCAGGTACTAACCGAATTTTCCTTTTTTTGAACTTTTCAGGCAGAGATTTAAAAAATTGAAAAAGTTTATATCCATGCCATCAAAAACCGCTCAAAAGCTGATTACAGTTTGGGGCGGGGGGGGTTTTTTTTATAAATTTTTGTAAAACCGTCCCAAAACGCAATAACGAAATCGGTTTTTTCAACATAGTTTGGAAAAAACCCTCGGAATTCAAAAAAATACTGAAATCGTTCGATTTTTTTAATTTCGCCGCTTTGCATAACAACCAAAATTATGTAAAGCCGATTGGACAAAGGGTTTTAAGTTTGGAAAGCGTTGTGTCCGTTGTAATAAATCAGCGCTAAAACATTTCTTTTTTTCCCCTATTTATCTCTCTCTTTTTTGATCTTATCACGATTTTCCAATTGGGGTTTTATGGCTATCCAATAAAATTTTTACACTCGCTTTCCAGCTTGTTTCGGTTTTTAGAACCCTTCGAAAGGGTAGTATTTTCATGAGACTAGAACTCGGGGAATTCATTTTCTTTGGGTATTTGAATCGGCACCCGTGATAAAACTAAAGAAATTGAGTTGAGAAAACAAAAGAGAGGTCATTAAGGGGGATCCACCAACAAGAGACGGGTAGGGGTACTATCGAAAAAGTGATAACAAAAAGAGCACGCCACTGTATTCTGGTTAGAAGCGAATTTGGTAATTTTTTTTTGAAAAAAAGGCAAAAATTTTTTTATTTATATTTTTTTTTTTAAAATTTTTTAAAATTTAAGAAAGAAAAAAATTTAAAAAACAAAAAAAAAAAGAAAAAAAATTTAAAAAATTTGAGCTGAGAAGGGGGGGTCAAAAAATTTTTAATGCCCAAAACCCATGATTTAACCCTCTTTTTTCTAAAACCCAAAAAAAAAAAGATTTTTAAAGAATAATGGGCGAAAATGGGGGGAAACGGAAAAAGGGGGAAAAATTTTTTTTCACGAAATGGCGACGTTTAAAAAAAAGTTTGTTTTTTATTTTTTCTGACTATTTCAAATTTTTTAAAAAATAAAAAAAAAAAAATTTTGGGGGAGGGGCCCCGGGCCCAACCATAGAAAAAGTTTAAAGAAGACCTAAAAAAATTTCGAAAACCGGTTCAGTAGAACCTGAAACGGGGTATCTTTCTGAAAAATCATTTTTAGAAAAAAAGCGTTTTAAAGTTTTGGAGAAAATTCTGGGAACACGGAGCCAAGTCACAAAAACGGCTGTATATCCGAAAATAAGTCGAATTTTAAAATCCTTTCCCCAAGGGCATATTTTTTTAAAATCTAAGCCCAAGATATGCAAAAAAAAAAACAAAAAAAAAAAACGATTTTTTCCCAAATTTTCCAAAAATAATATTTCGTTACATTTGGGTTTCAAAGGGAAAACTCGCTTCTTTTACAACCGACTAAGTTAACGATTTAGGGGAGGGGGACTTTTTTTTAATAACCAAAAATAGTTACGTCTATATTTTATAATTAACTGCCGCAGAGACCCCCCCGTCAATTTTGAAGAATGCTATGACCCCACACTGAAGTGATTTATTTACAAAATCGTTTGAATTAGCTAATTGGCCGCGATTCAAAACGATTGGGGCCCTAAAACTAAAAAAGTCCATCACGGAATGTATTTAAATATTCATTTCTTCCCCTTTTTAAATAAATTTTAATTTAAACGCCCTTTTAAAAACACCTTTTTGTTAGATGACCCAAACATATCAAAAAAAAGTCACTTTAAATGCAATTATTTTTTTGAGTGTAACCAAAAAGATCAAACAGAAGCGGGCCCTTTTTCCCCAAGGGAAATTCTAATTTAGAATTGTTGCGATTCGGGCCCCGGTTGAACGAAGGTTGTGTTTTATTCCCCGGTTTAAATTTTTTTTGGGTTTAAAATTTTCGCTGTAAAAAATATTAAAAACCCTATGGTCACACGGGGTTTAAAAATGCATTTTGTGGCTTTTTCCGGGGGCGGCTGCCCTGTTTTGGGGTTTTGTCAAACCCTTTTACGCTCCGGAAGGTGGGAAAAAGCCAATTTTCTATCAAAAATATCCGGTTTTGTTTTAAAAACAACAGGTACGGGGAAATTTTTTAAAAGGTAAATTTTTTAAATAAAAAATTTTTTAAAAAGGGGTTTTGAAAAAAAAAAAGAAGAAAAAAGAAAGATGAAAAATTTTAATATATTTGGGGGACAGAAAAATTTTCAAAAAAAATTTTTTTAAAAACCATTAATTTTAGAAACCTTTTTAAACCCCCGTTGGAATAGAACCGGTTGGGAAATTTTTTTTGCATTCGACACAAAAGGGAACCAACTTTAGCCCAGATTTGGTTTGGGTGGTTCCGAAAAATCGCAAGGGGTTTCCAAGGGGTTTTTGAAAATAAAGGGAAAAACTTAAATTTAACCAAAATTAGCAAAACGCTTAGAGATCCAAATACAGACTTACTGACGGTGAAGAGATATTGGGTTTTTAGACGATTTCCCGGGGAAAACTTTTGGGGAAACCATGTACTGGGTTTAGACCCAAAACGCTGGCTTTCATTTTTGCTTTAGTGGGAGAAACAAAGGGGAAATTGGACCCACCCCCATTCTGCAATTTGTAGGGTTTTGGGGGAGGGGTGGTACCAGTTTTTTTTAAAAAAATATTTTTTGCTATTTAGGCGATTTTAATTTCCCGATTTACCCAGCCGTAAAAAAAGCTGCCCCCTTTCCCCCAAATGGTTTTTCCCCCCCCAACTTCCTCTTTGGTATATGGAATTTCTTTTCACTTTATCTTGATATTAATCTTCCAAGGGGAAAGCTTCCCAAAGCAAAGCCCGAGATATTTTACTGATTTTGTCGGTTAGACGGATGTCCCCCCATTCGCGGCTGCGGTACCACCGGGATCCTTTATGGGAACCCCCCTAACTGACCAATTTGGTGAGCCGAGATACCCCTTTCGTCAATTAGTAAGGGTTTAGGGAAATTTCCTTTTACATAAGAGCAACATCTGGCAAAGAATCCACGAACCTCGTTTTAAGTAGGCCCAAACGACCAGGATCTATTAAAGGGGAGAGCACCCTCCTTGTAGAGTTTTTTATTCACATTTCGTCGGGAAAATGCGTTGCCCCATTTTGTTTTAATCAACCCAAGATCGCCCAAAGTAACATGACTGCTTCCTTCCCGAGGCGGGTTAAATTTCAATTTTGAGGGAATGTCCCAACAACAAAATGTCTTAGTCCAAAAAATTAAGATGTCCCGGAAAAGGGAGATCCACCGAGGGTTTTAACAAGCATGTTTCGCCTTTAAAATCGTCCCCCGTAAAGCGCCTCCTTATGTACCTTTTTATCTGTATCTCCAAATTTTTTCCAAAAAGGAGAGGTTTATTTTCTGAAGTCCTTTGGGCGAAGAAAAGCCCCTATCGCCTTCGGGGTGAACGTGACTCTGACCCATCTCTGGGGCCCAGATGTAATCCGGTTTTTGGAAACCGATAGGGCATTTACCAACCAGTTTTATGAAAAATAGGGAATTGCCGCAGCTGGGGGGTATGATGTCATCCGGCCCGGGGGCTTGAAGAGTTTAAACGAATTGATCGCCCCCGGTCAAGGCCCTTTTTCCAAAAGGTTTACGCGGGCGCAAAATCTTTTAGAACCCCCGACAAATCCCCGGGAAAGGGAACCCCCACGGAGTTTCCCAAAAAGTGTCTTACTGCTTGGCCTTTTTGAGAATACCCCGTACCTAGGGGCTTAGACAGTTTCAAATTTTCCCACAAAACATTTTTTTTCGAGGAGAGTTTTTGAGACCCGTTTGATAAATTTTTTAAATTTTCATTTTCCCGGGATTTTAAAAATTTTTGGCGGACATTTTTGACTAGACTGAAACCCGTTATTCAGGGGTCAGAGAAGGAGTGTTCGCAAAAAATCCAGTTTAAGATCAGTGGGAAATATTCCTTTCGGGGGGTTTGCCCCTTCCTGCCCTGTAGTCACGAATGTAGGAGAGTATCTTCATTACAAATGAAAGGTTTTTCAAACCAAAAAAGAAAGCACCCGATTGAATGCCGAAAGT
>NW_026093270.1:0-6232 GCF_024586455.1 Bactrocera neohumeralis | reverse complement strand
TGTGAACCCCATTGCCACCCCCTTTTGGGGGGGAGCTTAGAAGACGACCCCAAATTTTCCCGGAAGTTTTCCCCAGCAAACCCAATGCTTTTTATTTCCCCAAACCCAGGTCAAATACTTAGCCGCTAGAGCGGGCGATAGTTAAGAAAAATGTATCTTCTGAAAACTACATTTCAGAACACTCATTGCTTACGTCCCGGTGGCGCTTTGCGGAGATGAGTGCGTTAATTTCTCCTGGAAGTCTTTCTGATTTATCTAACATATTACAATTTATTTCACTGCCTAGGTGTAATACCTTAGCCGCTATAGCGTTTACAAAGTTAAAAAAATGTGATTTTTCCCAAACAACTACATTTTCTTGTGAACACTATTGCCACGCCCCTATTATGGTTTCGAGGACAGGTGCTAGTTTTCCCGGAAGCCCTTCGATTTATCTAACAAATGCAATTTATTTCACTCGCCTAGGTCAAATACTGTGGCCGCTAGAGCGTTTAAAATGTTAAAAAAATGTGATTTTTCCCAAACAACTACATTTTCTTGTGAACACTATTGCCACGCCCCTGGTGACGCTTATGGGACGAGCGCTAGTTTTGCTGGAAGCTCTTCGGCTTAGCTAACCAATGCATTTTATGTCGCTCACCTAGGTCAAATACTCTAGCTGCTAGAGCGTTTACAATGTTAAGAAAAATGTGATTTTCTGAAAAAACTACATTTTTTGTGAACACTATTGCCACGCCCTGGTGGCGCTTAGGAGACGAGTGCTAATTTTCCTGGAAGCTCTTCGATTTATCTAACACATGCATTTGCAAAGTTAAAAAATGTGATTTTGCCCATAAAAATAAATTTTTTGTGAACACTATTGCCACGCCCCTGGTGGCGCTTAGGAGACGGGTGCTAATTTTCCTGGAAGCTCTTTGATTTATCTAACCAATGCAATTTATTTGACTCACCTAGGTCAAATACTTCAGCCACAGAGTGTTTACAAAGTTAAAAATGTGATTTTGCTCAAAACTAAATTTTTTGTGAACCCTATTGCCGCGCCCCTGGTAGGGTTTAGGTGGCAGGTGCTACTTTTCCTAGAAGCCCTTCGATTTATCTAACCAATGCAATTTATTTCACTTTTCTTCTTCTTAATTGGCGTAGACACAGCTTACGCGATTATAGCCGAGTTAACAACAGCGCGCCAGTCGTTTCTTCTTTTCGCTACGTGGCGCCAGTTGATATTCCACGCGAAGATAGGTTCTTCTCCACTTGGTTTTCCAACGGAGTGGAGGTCTTCCTCTTCCTCTGCTTCCCCCGGCGGTTACTGCGTCGAATACTTTCAGAGGTGGAGTGTTTTTCGTCCATGTCGTTTAATTGGCTGAACTATGTCAATGTCGTCATATATCTCGTACAGCTCATCGTTCCATCGGATGCGATATTCGCCGAATTTTTCGCAGAATTTTTCTCTCGAAAACTCGTAAGGTCGACTCATCGGTTGCTGTCATCGCCCAAGCCTCTGCACCATATAGCAGGACGGGAATTATGAGCGACTTATAGAGTTTAGCTTTTGTTTGTCGAGAGAGGACTTTACTTTTCAATTGCCTACTCAGTCCGAAGTAGCACCTGTTGGCAAGAGCAGTCCAGCGTTGGATTTCCAGGCAGACATTATTGGTGGTGTTAATGCTGGTTCCTAAATAGACGAAATTATCTACAACTTCAAAGTTATGACTGTCAAGAGTGACGTGAGAGCCAAGTCGCGAGTGCGACGACTGTTTGTTTGATGACAGGAGATATTTCGTTTTGCCCTCGTTCACTACCAGACCCATTTTCTGTGCTTCCTTGTCCAGCCTAGAGAAAGCAGAACTAACGGCGCGGGTGTTGAGGCCGATGATATCAATATCGTCGGCATACGCCAGCAGCTGTACACTCTTATAGAAGATGGTACCTTCTCTGTTTAGTTCTGCAGCTCGAACTATTTTCTCCAGGATCAGGTTGAAGAAGTCGCACGATAGGGAGTCGCCTTGTCTGAAATCTCGTTTGGTATCGAACGGCTCGGAGAGGTCCTTCCCGATCCTGACGGAGCTTTTCGTGTTACTCAACGTCAGTTTACACAGCCGTATTAGTTTTGCGGGGATACCAAATTCAGACATCGCGGCATAAAGGCAGCTCCTTTTCGTGCTGTCGAAAGCAGCTTTGAAATCGACGAAGAGGTGGTGTGTGTCGATTCTCCTTTCACGGGTCTTTTCCAAGATTTGGCGCATGGTGAATATCTGGTCGGTTGTTGATTTGCCAGGTCTAAAGCCACACTGATAAGGTCCAATCAGTTTGTTGACGGTGGGCTTTAATCTTTCACACAATACGCTCGATAGAACCTTATATGCGATGTTGAGGAGGCAAATCCACGGTAGTTGGCGCAGATTGTGGGGTCTCCTTTTTTATGGATTGGGCATAGCACACTTAAATTCCAATCGTTGGGCATGCTTTCGTCCGACCATATTTTGCAAAGAAGCTGATGCATGCTCCTTATCAGTTCTTCGCCGCCGTGTTTGAATAGTTCGGCCGGCAATCCGTCGGCCCCTGCCACTTTGTCGTTCTTCAGGCGGGCAATTGCTATTCGAGCTTCTTCATGGTCGGGTAATGGAACGTCTGCTCCATCGTCATCGATTGGGGAATCGGGTTCGCCTTCTCCTGGCGTTGTGCCTTCACTGCCATTCAGCAGGCTGGAGAAGTGTTCCCTCCATAATTTAAGTATGCTCTGGGCATCAGTGACTAGATCACCTTTGGGGGTTCTACAAGGGTACGCTCCGGTCTTGAAACCTTCCGTAAGCCGCCGCATTTTTTCGTAGAATTTTCGAGCATTACCCCTGTCGGCCAGCTTATCAAGCTCTTCGTACTCACGCATTTCAGCCTGTTTCTTCTTCTGTCTACAAATGCGTCTCGCTTCCCTCTTCAACTCTCGGTATCTATCCCATCCCGCACGTGTAGTGGTCGATCGTAACGTTGCGAGGTAGGCAGCCTGTTTTCTCTCCGCTGCGACACTGCACTCCTCGTCGTACCAGCTGTTCTTTTGCACTTTCCGAACACCAATGGTTTCGGTTGCAGCTGTACGTAAGGAGTTTGAAATTCCGTCCCACAGTTCCCTTATACCGAGTTGTTGACGAGTGCTCTCAGAGAGCAGGAGTGCAAGCCGAGTAGAAAATCGTTCGGCTGTCTGTTGTGATTGCAGCTTCTCGACGTCGAACCTTCCTTGTGTTTGTTGGCGTGCGTTTTTTGCTGCACAAAGGCGGGTGCGAATCTTGGCTGCAACAAGATAGTGGTCCGAGTCGATGTTAGGACCTCGGAGCGCACGCACATCTAAAACACTGGAGACGTGTCTTCCGTCTATCACAACATGATCGATGTGGTTGGTGGCTTTCGATCCGGAGACAGCCTGGTAGCTTGATGAATGTTCTTATGCTGGAATCTAGTACTACAGATAACCATATTTCGGGCCCCGGCGAAGTCAATCAGCCTCAACCCATTTGGGGATGTTTCGTCGTGGAGGCTGAATTTACCGACCGTAGTGCCAAATATACCTTCTTTGCCCACCCTGGCGTTAAAGTCGCCAAGCACGATTTTGACATCGTGGCGGGGGCAGCTCTCATAAGCGCGCTCCAAGCGCTCATAGAAGGCATCTTTGGTCACATCGTCCTTCTCTTCCGTCGGGACGTGGGCGCAAATCAGCGATATGTTGAAGAACCTCGCTTTGATGCGGATTGTGGCTAGACGTTCATTCACCGGAGTGAATGATAGTACTCGACGACGGAGTCTCTCTCCCACCACGAATCCAACACCAAACTTGCGCTCCTTTATATGGCCACTGTAGTAAATGTCACAAGGACCTACTCGTCTCTGTTCTTGTCCCGTCCATCGCATTTCTTGGACGGCGGTGATGTCAGCCTTTATTTTTGCGAGGACATCAACCAGCTGGGCAGCGGCACCTTCCCAATTAAGGGTCCGGACATTCCAGGTGCATGCCCTTAAATCGTAGTCCTTATTCCGTTTGCCATGGTCGTCATCAAAAGGGGGGTCTCTCATCCGAGGCTGTTTTAACGTTTTCATTGGTATTGTTTTTTTACGTGGCGGGTCCCAAGCCCAGCGCACAACCCTTGTAGGGAATGTTTCGCCTTCTCACTTTAGCTCGCCTTCGAACGGATGTTCTTAGGCTACCCAGAGGATACTTGGTCAAAGACCGGAAGTAGTGAGCTGCTTGAGCCATGTGTAAAAGAATCGTTTATGGCCACTCCCAAGTGAATGGCGATCAGAGAACTTTCCTCACTTGCGTGAACTTCTACACATAACTCCATCTTTCTATTTTATTTCACTCGCCTAGGTCAAAATCTTTTTTTAAGGCATATAAGGTCCTATCGAGCGTATTGTGTGAAAGATTAAAGCCCACCGTCAACAAACTGATTGGACCTTATCAGTGTGGCTTTAGACCTGGCAAATCAACAACCGACCAGATATTCACCATGCGCCAAATCTTGGAAAAGACCCGTGAAAGGAGAATCGACACACACCACCTCTTCGTCGATTTCAAAGCTGCTTTCGACAGCACGAAAAGGAGCTGCCTTTATGCCGCGATGTCTGAATTTGGTATCCCCGCAAAACTAATACGGCTGTGTAAACTGACGTTGAGTAACACCAAAAGCTCCGTCAGGATGGGGAAGGACCTCTCCGAGCCGTTCGATACCAAACGAGATTTCAGGCAAGGCGATTCCCTATCGTGCGGCTTTTTCAACCTGCTTTTGGAGAAAATAGTTCGAGCCGCAGAACTAAATAGAGAAGGTACCATCTTCTATAAGAGTGTACAGCTGCTGGCGTATGCCGACGATATTGATATCATCGGCCTCAACACCCTCGCTGTTAATTCTGCTTTCTCCAGGCTGGACAAGGAAGCACAGAAAATGGGTCTGGCAGTGAACGAGAGCAAAACGAAATATCTCCTGTCATCAAACAAACAGTCGTCGCACTCGCGACTTGGCACTCATGTCACTGTTGACAGTCATAACTTTGAAGTCGTAGATAATTTCGTCCATCTTGGAACCAGCGTAAACACCACCAACAATGTCAGCCTAGAAATCCAACGCAGGATAACTCTTGCCAACAGGTGCTACTTCGGCCTGAGTAGGCAATTGAGAAGCCAAGTCCTCTCTCGACAAACAAAAACCAAACTCTATAAGTCACTCATAATTCCCGTCCTGCTCTATGGTGCAGAGTCTTGGACGATGTCAACAACGGATGAGTCGAAGTTGCGAGTTTCGAGAGAAAAGTTCTGCGAAAGATTTATGGTCCTTTGCGCGTCGGCCACGGCGAATACCGCATTCGATGGAACGATGAGCTGTACGAGATATACAACGACATCGACATAGTTCAGCTAATTAAAAGACAGCGGCTACGCTGGCTAGGTCATGTTGTCCGGATGGACGAAAACACTCCAGCTCCGAAAATATTTGACGCAATACCCGCCGAGGGAAGCAGAGGAAGAGGAAGACCTCCACTCCGTTGGAAGGACCAAGTGGAGAAGGACCTGGCTGCGCTTGGAATATCCAATTGGCGCCACGTAGCGAAAAGAAGAAACGACTGGCGCGCTGTTGTTAACTCGGCTATAATCGCGTAAGCGGTTTCTACGCCAATTAAGAAGAAGAGGTCAAAATCTTTAGACGCTAGAGCGTTTACAAATTTAAAAAAAATGTGATTTATTTCACTCGCCTAGGTCAAAATCTTTAGAAGCTAGAGCGTTTACAAATTAAAAAAAAATCTGATTTTCCCAAACGACTACATTTTTTGTGAACACTATTACCACGCCCCTGGTGACACTTAGGGACGACGCTAGTTTTCCTGGAAGCTCTTCGACATGGCCAACTAATGCAATATATTTGACCCACCTAGGTCAAATAATTTAGCCGCTAGAGCGTTTACAAAGTTAAAAAAAATGTGATTTTTCTGAAAAAACTACATTTTTTTGTGAACACTATTGCCACGCCCTGGTAGGGTTTAGGGGCATCTGCCAGTTTTCCTGGGAGCCCTTCGATTTATTTAACAAATGCAATTTATTTCACTCGCCTAGGCCAAAGTCTTTAGCCGGTAGAGCATTTAAAAAGTTAAAAAGTATGTGATTTTTCTGAAAAAACTACATTTTTTGTGAACACTATTGCAACGACCCTGGTAGAGTTTAGGCGGCAAGTGCTTGTTTTTCTGGAAGCCCTTC
>NW_026093269.1:0-5619 GCF_024586455.1 Bactrocera neohumeralis | reverse complement strand
GTTTCCCTTTCCCTTTTGTCTTTTAATGAGTAATTGTTCCTTTAAAGTTCTGATTCATCTCATTAATGCGATATTTTGAACGGTGTCATGTTTCATTGTTTTTGGTGCTGTCTTAATTTCTTGGCTGGCGAATTTGATTGTGTCCATGCCCATACATGTGCTCATACATTTGTACACGAGCATACGGTAACAAAAACAAAACGACAATAGAATAAAAGGTTATTATAATATTCAATGATCTGCAAGATCAACTTACCGCAGTGTCCAGCCTATCTCTTCGGCGTTCGGAAATTGAGTCAATTATAGTCGGAGTTCTAACAGTATGGACACCGAAAATGAACGTCGAATAAAGGACACAATGATGTGCTTACACTAATAATTCACAGATACTTAAATTGATTAAACTATTAACTATAAATTAGTTAAAAATAACCGCCGTTTATTACATCCTCCTCTCCGTGAATCGATCCGTTCAAAACGGCTGATTTTTGACACGGGGCGACGAAGGATCCCACCGCTGGTACGCACATCAGCTTCCTAATAATGCCATCAGATCCACGGTATAACGCTTCTACTGACCACGGCACCACTGCTTCCGCGGCACGTTGATGTCGCATACGAGTACCAAATCACCACCTGAATTGGTTTTGGTCTTTCCTACCAGTTCATTCGACGCGTTAGTGTCGGCAAAATACTCTAGAATCCATCGTCTCCAAAAACGCAGGTTTCGGGACGAAATCGTTGACGGCTGGCGTTTTCGAAATGTTGACTGTACCAAGCAAAAACTGATTTTAGAGTGAGCGGTTCATCCTGACCTGACGATAACGGCAGATGTGTGAGTGGTCTGAGTTGACGATGTTCTCGGCTTCCAGTCACCAACCTCCAGCAGCGTGTAATCGCGAGATGCAACTTCCTTTAAAGTTACATTGAGAACACGCTTTACGCACCTTACCATAAGTTTCCATATGCCACCTTCTGAAGGACTGTTCGAACAATTGAATATCCATTCAACTCCTTGATAGCCAGATCGTCCTGAATGCGATGACAATCAAATACCTCGGAAAATCGTTTTCTTCATTAAGGGCTCCCAATGAAGTTCTTACCGTTGTTACGAATCCTTACTGGCTCGCGTAGTTGGCAGGTGAGCAACGCCACCCATATTTTCTCCTTACGCTGACCAACTGTTACCTGAGAAGACCAAAGTAATCAATACCCTGTGTAAGAAAATGGCTTCACGAATGGCGTTAGTCGATCTTTTTGGCATTTGACCCATCATAGGCTGGGAAGGTGTGCACCTTGAAGTTTTACAAATCAGACATGTCGATATGGATCTTCTTCATAGTACGTTTTATGTTCGGCACCCAGTATCTTTACCGAACCTCAAAAATCGTGGCCTCCACGTACTGATGTTTCTACCGATTATGATAGTCCAGTAAGATCAAGCGAGTGAGATCATGACGATTTGTGCTAGGATAATAGGTCACGGTATCATACGGAAGCCAGCTGGCAGCATCGATACGTCCGCTAACACGCATAACATCTTGTGTCGATAAAATGGGGGAGTGTGCATAACTCAGATCCCTTCACTACATTTCCTTTCACTGATTAAGCCCAAGTAGCGAGGCATAACCGGCGGTCAGACCTCCGGCAGTTATTCATAAATCGGCATAGCCTTTCAATTAAGATTTTTAATTCTTCTTCCAACGGAGTGAGGTCTTCCTCTTCCTCTGCTTCCCCCTTCGGGTACAGCGTCGAATATTTTCAGAGCTGGAGTGTTTTCGTCCATCCGAACAACATGACCCAGCCAGAGTAGCCGCTGTCTTTTAATTCGCTGAACTATGTCGATGTCGTCGTATATCTCGTACAGCTCATCGTTCCATCGAATGCGATATTCGCCGTGGCTAACGCGCAAAGGACCATAAATCTTTCGCAGAACTTTTCTCTCGAAAACTCGCAACGTCGACTCATCCGTTGTTGACATCGTCCAAGACTCTGCACCATATAGCAGGACGGGAATTATGAGCGACTTATAGAGTTTGGTTTTTGTTCGTCGAGAGAGGACTTTGCTTCTCAATTGCCTACTCAGTCCGAAGTAGCACCTGTTGGCAAGAGTTATCCTGCGTTGGATTTCTAGGCTGACATTGTTTGGCTGGTTCCAAGATAGACGAAATTATCTACGACTTCAAAGTTATGACTGTCAACAGTGACGTGAGAGCCAAGTCGCGAGTGCGACGACTGTTTGTTTGATGACAGGAGATATTTCGTCTTGCCCTCGTTCACTGCCAGACCCATTTGTTTTGCTTCCTTGTCCAGCCTGGAGAAAGCAGAACTAACGGCGCGGGTGTTAAGGCCGATGATATCAATATCATCGGCATACGCCAACAGCTGTACACTCTTATAGAAGATGGTACCTTCTCTATTTAGTTCTGCAGCTCGAACTATTTTCTCCAGAAGCAGGTTGAAAAAGTCGCACGATAGGAATCGCCTTGTCTGAAACCTCGTTTGGTATCGAACGGCTCGGAGAGGTCCTTCCCGATCCTGACGGAGTTTTGTGTTACTCAACGTCAGTTTACACAGCCGTATTAGTTTTGCGGGGATACCAAATTCAGACATCGCGGCATAAAGGCAGCTCCTTTTCGTGCTGTCGAAAGCAGCTTTGAAATCGACGAAGAGGTGGTGTGTGTCGATTCTCCTTTCACGGGTCTTTTCCAAGATTTGGCGCATGGTGAATATCTGGTCGGTTGTTGATTTTCCAGGTCTAAAGCCACACTGATAAGGTCCAATCAGTTTGTTGACGGTGGGCTTTAATCTTTCACACAATACGCTCGATAGAACCTTATATGCGATGTTGAGGAGGCTAATCCCACGGTAGTTGGCGCAGATTGTGGGGTCTCCTTTTTTATGGATTGGGCATAGCACACTTAAATTCCAATCGTTGGGCATGCTTTCGTCCGACCTTACAAAGAAGCTGATGCATGCTCCTTATCAGTTCTTCGCCGCCGTGTTTGAATAGCTCGGCCGGCAATCCGTCGGCCCCCGCCGCTTTGTTGTTCTTCAGGCGGGCAATTGCTATTCGAACTTCTTCATGGTCGGGTAATGGAACGTCTGCTCCATCGTCATCGATTGGGGAATCGGGTTCGCCTTCTCCTGGTGTTGTGCGTTCACTGCCATTCAGCAGGCTGGAGAAGTGTTCCCTCCATAATTTAAGTATGCTCTGGGCATCAGTGACTAGATCACCTTTGGGGGTTCTACAAGAGTACGCTCCGGTCTTGAAACCTTCTGTAAGCCGCCGCATTTTTTCGTAGAATTTTCGAGCATTACCCCTGTCGGCCAGCTTATCAAGCTCTTCATACTCACGCATTTCAGCCTCTTTCTTTTTCTGTCTGCAAATGCGTCTCGCTTCCTCTTCAACTCTCGGTATCTATCCCATCCCGCACGTGTAGTGGTCGATCGTAACGTTGCGAGGTAGGCAGCCTGTTTTCTCTCCGCTGCGACACGGCACTCCTCGTCGTACCAGCTGTTCTTTTGCACTTTCCGAAAACCAATGGTTTCGGATGCAGCTGTACGTAAGGAGTTTGAAATGCCGTCCCACAGTTCCTTTATACCGAGTTGTTGATGAGTGCTCTCAGAGAGCAGGAGTGCAAGCCGAGTAGAAAATCGTTCGGCTGTCTGTTGTGATTGCAGCTTCTCGACGTCGAACCTTCCTTGTGTTTGGTGGCGTGCGTTTTTTGCTGCACAGAGGCGCGTGCGAATCTTTGCTGCAACAAGATAGTGGTCCGAGTCGATGTTAGGACCTCGGAGCGCACGCACATCTAAAACACTGGAGACGTGTCTTCCGTCTATCACAACATGATCGATCTGGTTGGTAGTTTTTCGATCCGGAGACAGCCAGGTAGCTTGATGAATCTTTTTATGCTGGAATCTAGTACTACAGATAACCATATTTCGGGCCCCGGCGAAGTCAATCAGCCTCAACCCATTTGGGGATGTTTCGTCGTGGAGGCTGAATTTACTGACCGTAGTGCCAAAGATACCTTCTTTGCCCACCCTGGCGTTAAATTCGCCAAGCACGATTTTGACATCGTGGCGGGGGCAGCTCTCATAAGTGCGCTCCAAGCACTCATAAAAGGCATCTTTGGTCACATCGTCCTTCTCTTCCGTCGGGGCGTGGGCGCAAATCAGCGATATGTTGAAGAACCTCGCTTTGATGCGGATTGTGGCTAGACGTTCATTCACCGGAGTGAATGATAGTACTCGGCGACGGAGTCTCTCCCCACCACGAATCCCACACCAAACTTGCGCTCCTTTATATGGCCACTGTAGTAAATGTCACAAGGACCTACTCGTCTCTGTCCTTGTCCCGTCCATCGCATTTTGGACGGCGGTGATGTCAGCCTTTATTTTCACGAAGACATCAACCAGCTGGTCAGCGGCACTTTCCCAATTAAGAGACCGGACGTTCCAGGTGCATGCCCTCAAATCGTTGTCCTTATTTCGTTTGCCATGGTCGTCATCAAAAGAGGGGTTTCTCATCCGAGGCTGTTTGTCGTTTTTCATTGGGGTAGGCTTTTTGCCACACGATGTGCTACGAATGGCAGATTCAAAGTAATAACCCTACGTGTTCCCAATTCAACCCCAACTCAGAAATAGTTTTGGAATCGCTCCAGCAAAGTCACGGCGCCATTTCTTGATTGTAACTGAATGCTCTTTAACGATAGTCGGCTCTAGCAGTCGTATTCCCAAGACGGCTGCCAGCAATTCAAGGCGGAATAGTCATTGGCTTTAGTGGAGCACACTCTCGTTTTGACATACGAGTACGATCACAAACTTTATTATCTGTGTGCATTTCTCCAGCAGGCTACGTCTGCAAATAAATTTTACTGGCATCCACGAAGATGTGAAGTTGCACTTCGGCAGGTCCACTGGCGAAAGATAGTGACGAGCGACCTGAAAGTTCAATACATTTTTTTCAGCTGACGGCGCCACTTTGTCCTACTCTTTTCATAACGCCACGATTCGCATATCAATATTTTGCTTGACCATAAATTTGGATAAAAACCAAGCGGGTCGAATAGTGACATGACTGTGCTTAGTAGCTTTTCGACGGTCGTTGTGTCCACTGATGACTTCAGCGCCCACGTTGTTAAATTTGAGTGTGCAACTAAATACGTCGCATTCTTACAATGACCAGGGCTGTAGGCCAGTTTGGTCCTGGGCTTATGCAACCATTTAGGCTGATTTTACTTCAACATTGGCAACTTTTAATGGCCGAAACTATTCACGAAGTCATCAACATAGTGATGCTTTGTGATAGAGACTTAGGTCTTGGACAGCTTTCGCGATACTCAAGTGTTAATATTTTAACATACTGGCCGTGCAAGGCGAGCATGCAGCCCTTAATGTCTTTACCAGTATTTAATATATGTCGGGACGAATCTTGTCGATCCTCCACAGAAATCTTCTTATAGAAATTTGGTAAAACATCTCTAATATCGGCGGCGATGGTAATTGTGCCAAATCCCGAGAACTAAAAAGAACTGTCGGAACTGTAATTGCAGCCCGGGCGCAACTTTTTGGCATATTTTATTTAGTAATCCGAACGATAGACGATACTTTCCC
>NW_026093268.1:0-5873 GCF_024586455.1 Bactrocera neohumeralis | reverse complement strand
TTTAAAAAAGGCGAGACAAAAATTTTTGTGATCTAAGTTAAAAATGTTCAAGCTTTTTCCGAGAACAAACTGTCAAGAACAATTGAAAAGACGAAAAATTTTAACAAGATAAAGGATGAAAGGGGATCCCCCTTTAAAAATTTTTTAAAGCCCAGGAAAGTCTTGAAATTTGTGGATTTTGGGGAAATTCAGGGTGGGAGGGGCGCAAAAACTGTTTGAAAAACAGCCCGAAAAAGGGATATATTTTTTGGAAGATTGCAGGGGAAAATAGGAATCATTAAGCTTTTGGATAAATTTCCCAAAACCAAAAAAAGGATTTTTTTGAAGAGATTTAAAATAGTTCTGCTTTTTCCTTGTAATTCAGTCAGCTGGGTGCAAAGAATTTTTTAAGAGGTTTGGAAATCAGTAGTATAATAACATTTGTAAAATATTGCAAATATTGATTTGGCTTGTTTGCTACTATTAATAGGAAGGTGTTTGGAATTTCTGACTTTAAGACCTATTATTAATTAAAGTAGCCAATTATAGATAATTTATTAAATCTTATAATATTTAAAATATATCTCTTAACTACTTGTTTAACTACTTGTTCTTTTAAGTACTTGCTCTTTTAATATGCCCCGTCTTTGCTAATAATTAAACAGTTATTTTCAAACGGCTTCTTTACATTACTGATTGAATGTATACTTTCACACCTATCGATTCTATGTTTTTCCTGAAATTTGTTACGAAACTCATGTGATAACACCTAAATTATAATTACTTTTTAGAACTATTTAATCCAATGAAATATATTTAATTATTTTCTTTTTAAATGCACATATATCCGTCTGATCAAATTCAGAAAGTTTCTATTAAAGTAATCTCTTTATTGTTTAAATACAGATAGTTCAATGGTAGATAAACAGAAAAAGTAAGCTGATGTTGCATCTTCTGTAATTCAAAGCCTGTTATTAAATATGACCGGAATGGAATTCAGAATTTGGAAATGCAAATTCTGTGTTTTTATTTTCCAGTTAGTTATCAATATGTTTTTATATTACAAATCAATTATGATTTTAATTTTTATCAAAAGATTTCAAAAATATTTAAAAAAATCAAAAAGATCCAATCTATGCAAATACAAAGACTGATTTTATTGACTACAATAGTTTGCTTCTTTATTGGATAAAAAAATATGTATACACAAAAAAATGAACCCGATATCACAAATCCAAACCATAATAAACCATTTGTAGTGAAATCGCAAGTTCATTTAGACATGTTAAAAATCTATCATTTGTCCGCTTGTGGCATTAATTTTACCTTTCAAATCACGAAATAGAGACTTAGTTAGTTTTAATATTGTGCATATTTTGAATTATTATTTTCATTTGCATGTTACTGATATTCTAAAATTAATTGTTGGAAAGCCCGTCCCGACTATTTTAATAGAATGAAAGTGTGTGGTGAATCAAATACATCAGAAAAAAAAAAAAAAGTCAGAGATAGCATGCCAGAGCTTCCCCATCAAGCCATGCTTTATGTATTCTGGATCATATTATATTATTTTTAGTCTTATTGCATGTGGCATAAATATTATATTGACTTTTTTTCTCTTCTGTTGAACAGTTTATGCATATACGTTTGTTATACTAGATATGTTGATAATAAACACTTTCTTTCGATTTGGTTTTCAGGGCTCTTCTCAACTTTTTTCTACTACATTAATGTTTTTATTTAATTATGATATATTTTCAAAAAAAAGTAAGGCTTCAGTTTAAAAAAGGCTAAAATTTGATAATAAACTTTTGCATTTTGATTTAAAATTTTTATGTTGTATAATGAAAATATTTCATAGTTCTTATCTTTAGAAGACGGCATTGTATTGAAAAATGATTTTAAAACGACGTTTTAAAAAATATGATATAATATTTGATAACATTAGGATATAAATAATCTTTGTATATAATATATGATATTTAATACAACGATCTAATTTATAGCAAAATCTACATCTTGAATGTCACAACCCAAACATATCATGATTATCCATTTGTATGTTATATTTAAGCAATTCTCGTGAAATATTTTAATTCAATCGCATACATCTCGGTTTTCATATAAAATACGTATATTGAGTTATTATTACAACTAATCCATACATATTATATTGTAAATAATTCATATTCTTCATGTCTAGAAAATTGTATATTATTTTAATAAAGATCATCACTTAGTTAAAATTCTTTATCAAAAGTTAATAGTGCTTAGAATGTATGCATTTAAGCTGACAGATATCACGCCAGTATAGAAATCAGCTTTTTTTTATTTTGATTTTTGTAAAAATAACAATCAAATTATTTTATTTTTTTTGTTATTAAATGAACGACTATGTTAAAATATATTATGTAAATCAGATATGTAAATCCGTTATTTAAATCCGTTATTTAAATCATATATGTAAATCAGTTATCATTATAGCTACAAAATATTATAATGTTTTTATGTACAAATGCTCTGTTAACAAAAATCATTTACATCTTACATTTATATTTTATATTCAACAAATTTGTCAAGATAAAATTTCAAATAATGAATTGATAAATTATGATTGAAAACAATAACTGTAACAGAATTCTGATCATAGTGTTATTTATTGTATCAATAAGTAATACAATGAAAAAAATGCCATGAAAATTTTATTTTATAAAATTTCGTCAGTCCTTTTTTAGAAACATGAAGACTACAAAATATTTCCATATACAACATTAAATAAAGAAATAGATTTTTAATTTTTGATCAATCAGATTTTATAATTTTTGATCAATTAAGTTTTTATAATTTTAATCAATCAAATAAAAACTGTAAAATTATTTAATAAAATCCAAACTGTTTATATTTAAGCTGCCACATCTATACTGCTGCCATTACTTCAGCTTTTTGATCATCTTTAGTTTCATTTATTATAATTATTAATTGTTCATTTTCTACGTGAGCCATATAAAATGCTTCTAAACCTAATATTCAGCTATTGATTAAATGTGTATTTTATTGAATAAAATACATTTAAATTTTGCATTTAAATGTATACAATATTTTTATAATAAAGAAATGAAGCACAATCCAATCCAATAATAAACACTGTTTCTTTATAGCTGAAGGATGTGGATTTGGTTCTTGATATGTCCACTTTTCCTCTAAGAAGAAGAGGTTCTTACGCTGTGTAAAGTAAGTTGTTATGTATATCTTCTGTAATCAAAGCATATTATTTAAATATGATCAGGATGAGTCCCAGAGAGTTTAGAGACTTAAGTTTTGTATTGGAAAGAAACATAGTGAGATATAACAGTTATTTTTTCACTTCACGTATTAGCTAGTTCAAATATAAATTCAAATTTTCTAATTAAACAAATTAAATTATTTATTTTTGATGCCAAATTTTTCTCTTAATTGATTGAAATTGTGAATCAAGAAACCAATCTGGCGAATTTATAAATCATTGGTTCTATTAAACCTAAATAATAGAAGTTTTGTGTTTCAGCTACATGAATGTTTCACAACAAATTTATATAACAAAGTTTATTGAATTGATTAAAACATCCTTGAAAAATTCTTATATAATAAAATTGCCTAACTGTAAAAATTCGATCAATTTATTCAAAAAAAACTCAGTTTATATTTAAACTTGCAAGACGCCCAGATATATTTAGAAGAGATATTTAATATGAAAATGCCATTGGAATAATTGTGTATTTAAAGTATACTCAGAACAGAGCATCATGATGCTATTGATTCAAATTCCGAGTTTGTTGAGAAATGGTATGCATCGACAAGTTAGATGAGAATTTTTTGAAAGTGTTAGACTATGGATAAAGAACAACCAAGACAGATGCAAAACTTTAATAAAGACGCTTTTGTGCACATTTGTCAAAAATGTCTTCTGATGAAAATGATTACAAAAACACCGAATCTTTTTAAATTTGAGAATAGTTCTCTTTAGTTTTAATCAGGCAGAGAAAACGATTATTTATTATACAAAAACAATTAAACTACGGACAGCCAATTGTCAATAACAATATTGCTGACCGGCCATTTACTGCAATTTTTTTGGTTGTAAAAGAGCATTTAAAAGACTAGAACATTTGAAAAGACATAAAAAAATCCACACTGGAGAAAAACCATTTTTGTGCACGTATCCTGTTGTAATAAATTTTTTTCTAGCGACAATTTGAACGCACATTATAAAATACACATCATTAAAAAAGAAAAAAACTGTGAAAAAACATTAATTTAACGTAAAAATAGAGTATATCAAATTGTAAATAAATTTATTAGTGAAAATAAAATGTTCACTATTGGAAACTTAAGGGTTTTATTAAATATAAATTGAAAGTATTTATTTGACTACCGTTGAGGATGAGGAAGTAATTAAAAGAGAAAATAGTTATAAATAAAACTAAGGCCATAATATAAACAATGATATTAAAAAATTGAATTTATTTATATTTTGCCTCTATAGCTGGCTGATAGATGAAACCCTCTAAAAGTATCATTGGCTCAATACTGTCCTTCAAGAGTCGGTTTACATTATTAGACTATCTGCACCTATAAAAGAACAGATGACTGAAGAGCTGGCAGCGGCATAATACATGCATTTAAGAATTCAATAAATAATAACAATCAAATTATTTATTCAATAAAAAACCATATGATTTATAATGTTTTGATAAGATTGGGGGTATAATGTATTATACATATAATAACATGTTTTAATTCAGATTATATGTTATTTTAGCACAAAGGTATTTTTTACTAAATAATAATTTTTTAATCAAAATGCAGACATTTATTGATATACCAACTTAAATATAAATATTATTCAAGCCCTGTGACGACTGAACCGTGATTTTGTAAAGTTATCATGCACAAGCCAGTTATAGAGATGATATATTTTTTTTTATTGGTTCTATATATCTTTTTAAAAATATCAATTTTGTTTTAAAATAAAAATATTTATCATATATTTTTAAAGATTCATTTTTTAGATTTGTTTTCTTTTTTTCTAATATATTTTTTTCTGTTTAATGATTCTAATGTCTTATTTGTTTTTAAAGACTCAATTACTAAATCAATGTCGATATTTTAAGCTTTCTAATATTTATCTCTTTCTCGCAATGATTTATCTCTTAAAATTTCCTCATCTAACTCATTTATAGATTTTTTTTTTTTTTCAGATTGTATTTCTGCATTAATACAACCCTCTCTTCAACTATATAAACATTATCCAAATCTGTCTTTATTATGAAAAAGTCTCTACAATTTGCATTTCAAAATAAACATGTCTTTCCAAACCATGTTAATTCTTAATACTTTAAATGTTTCTTTTACCCCACAGTTAAACCAGTATATTTAGCAGAAACTGTTTGGCAGGAAAGACACATAATAGAAAAAGAAGACAGAAACGAACAGTTATCTGTTTGTTGTGGCTTTCACTAGCCTTTTTTTTTCAAAAAATTTTCTTAAAAATGTTGTTTTTTTCATTTCTGACTAATAGCATTATTTATGGAAGTATTTATACCCTAATTTATCAAAACAAAATAAAAATAATGATCTTATTTGGGCACTAATTATTATATTTTGTAAATAATAGGTCTTGTTATTTGAAATCATCTAATGAATGTTTGAGCACTTAATTATTTATATCTATGAGTATTTATTCAATGCTAGATATAAATACGATTTAGATCGTCGGAACTAGTATCTGAAAAACATATCCATATATAGCATTGTATATTTTTCATGAATAAAAATCATTATATAATATGTTCTATATATGTAAACATACATTTTAAACACTATTAGTCTTTCATAAATAATTTATACCACTAGTT
>NW_026093267.1:0-5911 GCF_024586455.1 Bactrocera neohumeralis | reverse complement strand
CCTTTTGGCCCCATTCAGCTGACTGTAGAAGTGTTCTCTCTATAATTTAAGTATGCTTTGGGCATCGGTGAGTAAATCACTTTTAGGGATTCAACAAGAGTATCCTCCGGTCTTGAAATCTTCTGTAAGTCGCCGCATGTTTTCGTAGAATTTTCGATCATTACCCCTGTCGACCAGCTTATCAATCTCTTCATACTCACACATTGCGGCCTCTTTCTTTTCTGTCTGCAAATGCGTCTCGCTTCCCTCTCTTCAACTCTCGGTATCTATCCCATCCCGCACGTATTGTGGTCGATCGTAACGTTGCGAGGTAGGCAGTCTTTTCCTCTCAGCTGCAACACGGCACCCTTGTCGTACAAGCTGTTCTTTTGTATTCTTCGAAAACCAATGGTTTCGGTTGCATCTGTACGCAAGGAGTTTGAAATGCCGTCCCACAGTTACCTTATACCGAGTTGTTGATGAGTGCTCTCAGAGAGATCGAGTAAAAACCATTTTGTTGTCGGTTGTTATAATAGCTTCTGGACGTCGAACCTTCCTTGTGTTTGTTGGCGTGCATTTTTGGTGCGCAGAGGCGGGTGCGAATCCTGGCCTGCAACAAGATAGTGGTCGAGTCGATGTTACGACCTCGAATCGCACGCACACCTAAAACACTGGAGACGTGTCTTCCGTCTATCACAATATGATCGATCTGGTTGTTGACATTTCGGTTCGGAGACAGCCACAATTTTCCTATGCTGGAATCTAATACTACAGATAACCATATTTCGGGCCCCGGCGAAGTCGATCAGCCTCAACCCACTTGTCGTGGAGACTGAATTACCGACCGTAGTACCAAAGTCGCCTAGCATGATTTGATATCATGGCGGGGGCTCTCGTAGATGAGCTCCAAAAGCGCTCATAAGAAGGTATCTTTTAGTCATCGTCCTTCTATTCTGTCGGGCGGGGCGGGAGCAAATCAGAGATATGTTGAAGAACTACGCTTTGATGCGGATTGTGGCTGAACGTTCATCCACGGGAGTGAAACAGTACTCGGCGACGGAGTCTCTCACCCCCACGAATCCCACCAAATTTGTGTTGTATTTGTTATATGGCCACTGTAGTAAAATCTACAAGAACCTACTTGCCTTAGTACTTGTCCGTCCATCGCATTTCTGGACGGCGGTGATATCAGCCTTTATCTAAACGAGGACATCAACCAGCTGGGCAGCGGCACGATTCCCAATTAAGGGGGCCGGAATTTCCAGGTGAATGCCTCAAATCGTTGTCTTCATTTCGTTGCCATGGTCGTCATCAAAAGGGGGTCTCATCCTAGGCTGTTTCTTCTTTTTCATTGGTACTGTTTTTTTACGGCGGGTCGGAAACCCAGCGCATTCCCCTGGAGGAATGTTTCGCCTCCACTTTAGCTCGTCTTCAAACGGATGTTTCGGGCTACCCAGAGGATAATGGTCAAAGATCGGAAGTCGTGAGCTGCTTGAGCAATATGTAAAATAATCGTTTCTGGCCACTTGCACTAAAGAAATAAATTCCGAGGTAGCGAAATCCTCACCACAATCAACCAAACGATAAGAGATCAAATAAAGTATTCTTTAATAAATTTAATTTGAAAATTTAAATGAAATACACAAATTTTGTTCACGGAAATAAATTTTTAGTATTTTTTAATGCCAATGAATGGAGTGATTTCTTGTTTTTGTTCTTTATTATTCAAAATTATATAAAACAAATAAAATTAAAAAAATTTACTTATTACGATTGCCATTTCGCATTCGAATGACATTTCGAACGAACGGATACGTTTATATACTCGTTCACGTATGTCATCATACAGATTTCGATAGAAGCGTTAAGATCACGTATGTGATAATACGAAGAACAGATTTTTACGTGACGAGTGATACGTTCACGGATGTAACGATTCGACCCTGTATTTCTACCACAATACACAGCGAAGAAGAGAAATTTTGCACCAATTGAAAGAAATGTTGCATGAACACAACAAACTAATTCGTTTACTATTTATTTTATGTATACTATGTATATACAAGTATGTTTTGTATAAAATAAGTTGGATGTTTTCCAAAATTTTTGTGTTTATTTATTTCATAACTAATCAGAAGATAAGTGAGTATAAAAAGATATTTATTTTAATTTTTTGATTTAAGTTCATTAACTTTCTGTAACAGCATTTTGTAAAATTCCATACACATATCATCACCTACTGACCGTGGAAGCTTATTCAAAACCAGTCAAAACTGGCAAGGACTTGTGCATTTGGTGAGTTGTTCTTAGCTGCTACTAAATCTTCTTGCTTCTTTAAAATGTTGTTGAACCGATTCCATGCCTCGTCATTTGGCTTCCGCTAAACGTCCGATTACTTGTGGTGGTGTTGGATTCCGCAAAATACACAAACAAAAATAAAACATACACATTATATACATCTTCTTCTGCCGTTCTACGTTCACTGCCATTCAGCTGACTGTAGAAGTGTTCTATAATTTAAGTATGCTTTTGGCATCGGTGAGTAAATCACTTTTAGGATTCAACAAGAGTATCCTCCGGTCTTGAAATCTTCTGTAAGTCGCCGCATGTTTCAGAATTTTCGATCATTACCCCTGTCGACCAGCTTATCAAGCTCTTTATACTCACTCATTTCGGCCTCTTTCTTTTTCTGTCTGCAATGCGTCTCGCTTCCTCTTCAACTCTCGGTATCTATCCCAACCCGCACGTGTTGGCAGTCGATCGTAACGTTGCGAGGTAGGCAGTCTTTTCCTCTCAGCTGCAAATACACGGCACTCCTTGTCGTACAAGCTGTTCTTTGTATTCTTCGAAAACCAATGGTTTCGGTTGCATCTGTACGCAGGAGTTTGAAATGCCGTCCCACAGTTACCTTATACCGAGTTGTTGATGAGTGCTCTCCAGAGAGCAAGTGCAAGCCGGGTAGCAAATTGTTCAGCTGTCTATTGTGATTGCAGCTTCTCGACGTCGAACCTTCGCTTGTGTTTGTTGGCGTGCATTTTTTGGTGCGCAGAGGCGGTGCGAATTAGCCTGCAACAAGATAGTGGTCCGGAGTCGATGTTACGACCTCGAATCGCACGCACACCTAAACACTGGAGACGTGTCTTCCGTCTATCACAACATAATCGATCTGGTTGGTAGTTTTTCGAGCCGGAGACAGCCAGATAGCTTGATGAATCTTTTTATGCTGGAATCTAATACTACAGATAACCATATTTCGGGCCCCGGCGAAGTCGATCAGCCTCAACCCACTTGGGGATGTTTCGTCGTGGAGGCTGAATTTACCGACCGTAGTACCAAAAGTCGCCTAGCATGATTTTGATGTCATGGCGGGGGCAGCTCTCGTAGATGAGCTCCCAAGCGCTCATAGAAGGCATCTTTAGTCACATCGTCCTTCTATTCTGTCGGGCGGGGCGTGGGAGCAAATCAGAGATATGTTGAAGAACTTCGCTTTGATGCGGATTGTGGCTAGACGTTCATTCACCGGGGTGCATGCCAGGACTCAACCACGGAGTCTCTCTCCCCCCACGAATCCCACACCAAATTTGTGTTGTATTTGTTATATAGCCCTGTAGTAAAATCTACAAGAACCTACTTGCCCTTAGGTACTTGTCCCGTCCATCGCATTTCTTGGACGGCGGTGATATCAGCTTTATCTAAACGAGGACATCAACCAGCTGGGCAGCGGCACATTCCCACTATAAGGGGCCGGAATTTCCCAGGTGAATGCCTCAAATCGTTGTCTTCATTTCGTTGCCATGGTCGTCATCAAAAGGGTCTCATCCTAGGCTGTTTCTTCTTTTCATTGGTACTGTTTTTTTACGTGGCGGGTCGAAACCCAGCACATTCCCATGGAGGGAATGTTTCGCCTCCCACTTTAGCTCGTCTTCAAACGGATGTTTTTCGGGCTACCCAGAGGATACTTGGTCAAAGATCGGAAGTCGTGAGCTGCTTGAGCAATATAAAATAATCGTTTCTGGCCACTTGCACTAAAGAAATAAATTCCACAGAGGTAGCGAAATCCCTCACCACAATCAACCAAACGATAAGAGATCAAATAAAGATTCTTTAATAAATTTAATTTGAAAATTTAAATGAAATACACAAATTTTGTTCACGGAAAATAAATTTTTAGTATTTTAATGCCAATGAATGGAGTGATTTCTTGTTTTTGTTCTTTATTATTCAAAATTATAAAACAAATAAAATTAAAAAAAATTACTTATTACGATTTCCACTTTTCGCATTCGAATGACATTTCGAACGAACGGATACGTTTATATACTCGTTCACGTATGTCATCATGCCAGATTTCGATAGAAGCGTTACGATCACGTATGATAATACGAAGAAGAACAGATTTTTACGACGAGTGATACGTTCACGGATGTAACGATTCGACCCCTGTATTTCTACCACAATACACATGAAGAAGAGAGAATTTTGGTACCAATTGAAAGAATGTTGCATGAACACAATAAACTAATTCGTTTATTCAAACTTCGTTCGAAAGGATGACATCTGGTGATCACAGAATTATCATAGGGGCAAACGACCAACAGGTACTCATGAAATATCCATTGTTGTTGTTGGCGATAATTTAGAATCCGTGATATTGTTATTAAACGTTGTGCTGGAGATGCATTAGAGCGAATAAGTGAAACTCATCGACCGTATGACGCACTACAATATCGATTTATGTTCTGTAAGATGGATATCACTTCTGAGATACAACATGATTTATCCGGCCAATAGTTAGTAAAATAAAACAAACACTCTTGATTGTAAACTCGTTTTTTTGTAATGGGAGACAAATAAGGAGGTCAGTGCAGTTAACTTTTTACGCGTATCGATTTAAGATTCGCGAAGAATTGACAACATCTCGTGAGATATCGCCGATTATTTCAGCACTACACAATTGTTGTGTACGTAACGATGGAGAGAGAACGATCAATTTTATTCGCTCGCTTCAATGAGGGCAAGCCGATCTGAAGAGTGTATTCACTTGCGAGAGATGAGGTCAATAGCAATCAAGATGTGACAAACCTTGGCCGACTTACGATTTTTCCTTCAATATATATTGGCAGCCCAAAGCACATGCACGAGTACATTGGTGCGGAATTGTGGAGGTCGGATTTGTTTGTTGCAATCCAAAAATGGCCACAAATAACGGAATTGCTGAATCGCGATCAATCAGTAAGCGATCGCACGATGTCACGGCACAAGTTTTCAAACAACAGTTACGATGTTTGATGGATTTTTATCCTGCAGCAACATACATATATATGGTGCTGTTAGATATGGATGTACTCTGTTCAGTAGCAAAAAGAGGTTTGCCGGACGCACCATTCTTCTTTTGATGGTGGTTAAACCAGATGAAATATTTCTGCAGAAATTCCTTATCCAGAGATAGATCTAGAATTATAAAGTGTTGGAAATCAATATGGTTCATGGACCTTGCGGACACTACAATCCCACTTCGGCTTGTATGTCTGACGATAAATGCATCAAACACCAACCACGTGCTTTTCTTTCGGAAACGCAAACTGAAATAACGGATATCCACTCTATCGGTGTCGCTCATCAGACGACAGTAGCAGAACATTCAGCATTCACCAATATTGATTGATGGATGGTAGATGGACATCCAGGTGTGTTCTCGATTAATGCATTATTGATTAATGTACGCGGTTAAACTCCATTTGAGTCATTGTGTAGTCTGGTGCGGTGGGTGCAACTTGTCAGCCTTCAAATCCGCTTTAATTATGGGAAATGTACAAAAATGAGATTGCCTAAGACATTTTACTTCGTATTCGAGAGGCACAGTGGATCAAAATGAAGCATTGGCGTTAATTGAAGATTTGTGTTTGCTTATGAATGGAAATTCATATGGTGC
>NW_026093266.1:0-6060 GCF_024586455.1 Bactrocera neohumeralis | reverse complement strand
CCTTTGAGTTCTTCCAAAAGGTTGAGGTTCTTTGGGAATTGGGGGGGCCATTCAAAAATTTAAATTGCTTACCCAAACTCTTGCGGTTGCTTGGAGACATTACCCTTGTTGAAAATTTTAAAATTTTAAAAGGAAAGACCCCATTGTCTCAAGCTTTGAAAAACTTTGATTAAAAAATATAAATAAATCGTTGGTCTTTTTGCCCTAGAACCCTTAAATCTTTTTTAAAAATTTAAATTACTTTTATTTTTTTTAAAAATTTTAAAAATTCAAGTTTTAAATTGCTTTATCTAAGATAAAAATTCGGCTTGATCTTTTATCCATGTATATATTTCACTATTTCACAGATGTTACTTATTGATTTTTATTTCTTTTTGGTCTAATTGATTTTTTTTGAATTTTTTTTCCCCAAAATTTTTGTATAACCGATTTTTTTTTTAAACTTTTATATTTTGGGAAACCCAAGATTAATGCCTGGGAAAAAACGGGAAAGGGTTTAATTAAATTTTTTGGATTTTTTTTTTTCTTTTTTGAAGAATTTGCCCCTAAAAGTTTGGGTTGAAAAAATACGTAAATTAAACTTGAAAATTTTTTGCAATCGAATTTCTATATTAAGTTTGCCCCCGGTTTATCCCTTTAAAAGGGAAAAGTTGGAGAAACAAAAATATATATATAAATGATAAATTTTGGAGCTAAGTAAATTTGTTTTTCCCGTCTTTTGCCCTTTTCGCAAAATAGTCCCTTTAAAGTTTTTGAGTTATTGATCGGGAAACTTGCACGGCCTTTTTTTTAAAGGCGGTTTGGGAACCCGCCGATATCGGACTACTAAAAGCTATATATATAAATAGAACTTCAAAATCAAGGGGCCGTTAAAAACCCCTTTTTTTTCTCAGATATTTTCCCACAAAATTTGGTATGAAATATTGTAATCAAAAAAAGATTTAATTTTTAAAAAAAGAAATCTCCCAGTGCAATTTGGGGTTTGGCCCCAAATCTTTCCCCGGAAGGGTTTTCCCGGCGTTAAGGCGCTTAAAGAAACTCGCTCTTATTCCACGATTGGCAATGGCGTGGCTGATCTGATCTCCCAAAATCTTTTTAAAAAGGTTTTTGTTGTTCCCACCCCCCTTTGGGTTTAAAAAACTTCCGTCTCTTCAGGGTAGGAAATATAATGCTTCCAGCACCCCCAAAATCGCCTTTAGCCATGCCACGGATAGACAGACCCTTTTTTGCAGATTTTTGGAATGATTCCGTTCGTCCCGGGGGAAATTTATATGAGTTGAATGAGCGGATTGCTGGAGACGGGAAAAGCTTACATTTTTTTGGGCCCTTTCCCAATGAGCCCTGGCAGTTGCCCGTGTTCCCCCTTTTTTTTAACCGGGGGGGCCGGGGGCAAAGTTTTTGGATAATAGTTTCCTAAGTCTCGCCACCACCGGGGTTTTTTTTTTCAAACCCCCTAAAAAAGTTTTTTAAAATTAACCCAACATACCTCGCTTTTTTCTTTGCCCAGTTAAAACATTAAATTTATTTTCGCGTCTGAAACCCCCAAGCCCCTTGCCCATCAAGGGGGTTTTTCTTTTTATTTTTGAGTCGCAGCGTAGGGCATGGCGGGAAGGGTTGTATTTGGGGAAACCGAAAAACGTAAACCCTTTCGCCTTATAGTATCTGTCGGAGACCCCGGTTTATAATCCGGGGTTTCTCCCCTCATTCAATGCCTCTCTACTTGTGCATGGGGTTATGATCGTAAAAAAAAACCCAGTAATTTTTTCCCGGGACAGTAAATTTGGGGTTTTCAAAATTGGTTGATATACTATTTCTTTGTTGGGGGTTGTAGCGGTGCCTTTTTTTAGTGCAAAGTTAAGTCGTTATGGTTTCAATAAAATTCTCACACAGTGTTTTAAATTACAAATTGAAACCAAGGGTTTAAATTTTATGTTATTTATTTAAATATAAACATCCCTAAGTAAAATTTTATTTTTTTTTTTCTTACCATTCTTCCCGCCCAGTATCATTCCACAAATTTTTTCTTTTGTCCTTTAAACGGTCAAAAAATGAGCACTGTTTTGGGTCCTCATCCCCCATTTGGAAAACCCTAATGACTGCCCACACATGCCCCCCAAATTTCCCCAACCCTCCTGCTTTGGGAACTGATTAATTGTTATTTGCACCCTTTATCGATATCATACTTTAATAAATGCTCGCCTTTGATGCCCGGGTGAATTGGGCCAAAGCACAGGCGATATGTTTCTTCCAAAAATAAACATAGAAATGTTAATTTATGCCTATAATAACTAGTTCTTTTATTTATAGTTTTCCAGATTTAAAAAATCAAATTTTCAAAACTTCACACCTTTGGAAACCCTACACTCATACAAACGTCAAGATGCAATCATATGCCCCGTGCTATTTATAAGGGCATTCCATATTTATAATTGTATTTAAAGCTTAATGATGCCCAGCAGCTGTGCTGATAAAAACCTGACCACAATTTGGGTTTGTTTCTCTTCAAAAATGGTGATAAGCAGAAGTTGCAACAACAGCTTCATGGCCCCAAATTTTTATTGGGATGGTGCAAAAGAATGCCACATTATTATTTTCATTTGCTTCTATGGGAAAAAATATTTCTCGCGTTGCTGCCCTGTATTCCCCGAATTATTATTTTGTTTTTGGCAACCAACTTGTGTGGTCGGGGGAAAATTTAAAAAACCCCCTTTAGATTAAGTTAGCATTTTTCAAGCAAAAAAAAGTTTGAAGACTTGACAGAATGAGAACAAGTGTTTTTAAGATAAACAACATGCAATTCGTTTTTTTTCTGGGTACAGGTACAGTGGGAATGTGTGGGAGTTAATGGTTGTCTACCGAAATTTAAGTATCTTTAATTAATCATACACTTATATGTCAATTTGATTCAATTTCCCAACTCTTAAAAAAATTTTTTGAATTTTAATTTAAAAACTCTTTAACATCCACGAAACTATAACTAGCTCCCCTTTTTTAATTGAAAACGACTACATATGTACTTTTTCTTTCCATTCTCCTCAAGTGGGAACCAACAACATCCACATTGGCCCAAACAGTTCCCCGATTGGGTCCTGGGTTCAAAACCAGCAAGAAATTGCAAATTGAAGATTTTTTCCTTAAACTACTGGTTCAAATTTCCCGTATACCCCGAACAGGGTATAATAGAAATAGACATAGAGAATAATTGTTGTTTTGCACTGGGACTTATGGTCTATTGTGCCCCCCATATCCCTATGGTCACAAAAGGGCCAGCACTTTGAATAATTCCAGAAGTTGCTGGGGGGATGGAGCCGATGTAATCCCCTCTCCACGGGGAAATAGATCCCAAGGTTGACCTGTTTTTATAAATTCTGGTTGCCCTGTTTTATGTCGGGGGAAACCCGGGAGTTTTTCGAAAAAGCTATGCCCATGTTGAACAAGTGTTGGATCATATCTCTAAATCTTGCCAGGGGGTTTTAACCCCCTAAAAGCGGAATCGTGACGGGCCCCCGTTGCCTGCTGTGACGTTTTTCCCCCCCTCTCCCTTCATACGGAGCAACTAGTATATGGTGTGGGTCCCTTCCCAAAAAAATGGTTCTTAAACATCTTGGAAGCCGCCGCACAACGGACAAGTTCATCGGCTAGCTTATTGCTGGCTGGGGGAATAGGCGAACCAACCTTCCCATACACTCCTCCAATAAAGCGATTTTTACTTGACTATCGCTGTGGCGGTCTCCCGGAAGGTAGGCCCCATGCAAGGACGACTCTGAATAAAAAAAATTTTAATCATTTCTAACCACTACACAAAAACGAGGAATCCAAAATTACCTTGATTTTCCCTTTAATTGGGGCCCACCCTCTCATCTGGAGATCCCTGATTCCTGGATCTTACGATGCCCTTATCCGTTCGAACTTTTCCCTCCGCCATTCTTGAGGGGGGCCCCCAAGGGAAAGGCCCCCTTTAACCAATTTTTTTGCGGGGGCCCTGGCACGGGGTTTTTTCTTGTCCCCCCTTCCCCCCTGTTCCCCCGTTGCCCTTTTGGGGGTAGCCCAAAAATATCGAGTTAAAATGACAGTTCAAAGGGACTAACATTTGTGGGCCAGTTATTTGTAAAGCGTCATTCTTAGACAAGTTTAGAAGCAGAAAAAAGGGAAATTTTTCGGTTTTTGTATTATAAAATAAAAAAAAAATTTTTAAAAACCCCTTTGCAAGAAAAAAAATTACATTACATGATCTGAGGTCCTCTAAAATAGTCCGATGATATCTAAAAAATTTTTTTTATAGTAATAACTGTACCTACGTAATAAAAAGGGTTATTTTTGAGGTTTACCTTTTTTAAAAATAAAAAAAAAATATTTAAATTTAAAGAAGATTTTTTTTTTATCATTCCCCAATAACATTCTCTGGCATTTATTTTTGAAATTATCTCTTTCCAAAAGTTGGTCGCAGCTACCCTCTGGGGTTGTCCATCCGTTGGGTCCAATTTTTGATGACTCGTTCGAGTATTTCGACAGGTAATTGGCGAATGAGATGTGTGTTGTTTTGCTCCAAGGCCTGAATCAAACGCCATTGTCCGCAAAAACCAGTTTTTATATTCCCAAAGAAAAGCCTAACGGTGTAATATCACACGTCGCCAAAGACGGGCCCAAAAATTTAAATTGTCCCGCTCACCAAGTGTTCTCTTTAAAAAATTCATTGATTGTGTGTGAAGGGCCCTTTTTTGTTGAAACCAAATGTCCCAAAAATCACTAATTTTAAAATTTCAAGCATCAAATAGTCGGTTATTATGACGTTTAAAACACTCATTGCTGGTTTCGTTTAAAACCCGGGATCATTTTTAAAGAAATATGGATCGATGATTCCCCCGGCCCACAAATGATACAAACGTTGTTTTTTCTGGATAAAGAAAACTTTTTCTTTTGCTTGTTTGCATACCCCTTGGGCCAAAAAATGGGCCCCATCAGTGACCAAATTGGCCCAAAAATTAATCTTCTTGAAACTCCTTTAAAAACCCCCGGGAAAGAAGATGTCGCTTGGGAAAGAGGACCGGTTTCAGTTCTTACAAGTTTTATTTTTTACGCTTTCAATTTCGCAAAAATACGCCAAAGGGTTATACTTTTTTTGGAAAAATTTAAAATTTTGGGGTTTTAGTCCTAATGCTGCCATTCAACTTTCTTCCCGGTTTTTTTCTACGTTTTTGTAGCTTGCCATATAATTTTTTAATAACTTAAAAATTTTTTATTATGTAAATTTTAAAAAAGGCAAAAAAAAAAATTCTTTTTAATATTTTTAAAGGCTAAAAATTCCCAAAATTTCAAAATCAACACCGTGAATACCGAATGCATAAATTTCCCAAAAGAAACATGTCAAATCAATTTTAAAAAAAAACGGGCTAAAAAAATGGTTTCAACACTGCGCGCCGCTGCCGCGACTGTGGCCCCGCTTTTACTTTGCTGTCGGGGCTGTCAACATAATTTTTTAAAAAAGACATATTTTATTAATCAATTTTTGGCACGCTTCAAAAAAAGCAAAGCCACACGCACACGCAAACATACATACATCATGCCGAACGCTGCTGGCAGCTCTGACCCGAAATCGATCGCAATGCAACACAGTTGCCCCAAAAAAAAACAAACAGAAAAATAAGCGATCAGTGCAAAAATATGTAAAGTCCGCCATAAAAAAAGTGAGGCCCAAAAAAAACAAACCCCTAATAATAAAAATGATAAAAAAATTTCAATAAGCCAACAATAGCAACAAACAAATGCGCATTACCCTTTACCATAACGACGTGGTTTCATTGATTGCCCGGGCGGGGCCGCTGCTGCTGTTGTCGTCATATTTGCTGTGCTAATGTTGTTTTTTCTTGTTTTCTTTTTGTCAAAGGGGCCAGCTATTTTTGCCCATAAAGTGGATTCGGCCGCGCCGTATTCAAAAAGAAAATTTTTTAAACCCACCGAACAGCGTGTTGGTGATTTACCCCATGC
The DNA here is from genome assembly GCF_024586455.1 of Bactrocera neohumeralis. Classification (NCBI taxonomy): domain Eukaryota; kingdom Metazoa; phylum Arthropoda; class Insecta; order Diptera; family Tephritidae; genus Bactrocera; species Bactrocera neohumeralis. The sequence continues at coordinate 75 of NW_026093266.1, read as the reverse complement.
GTACGCAGTTGAACGCATTGTGAACGGCGGCCCGGGGGCGGCCCCTTTGGCGAAGCCGATGGCAATATTTTGTGG
>NW_026093265.1:0-6090 GCF_024586455.1 Bactrocera neohumeralis | reverse complement strand
TTTTAAAATGGACAAACTAGAAAAACCATGGATTCCTCATAAAGTTTGTAAGTTATGCGTTGAGTCTTTACGGTTATGGAAAAAAGGAGAACGTTCTGGATTAGACTTTGGTATTTCGATAATCTTGATGGAGCCTACAAATCACTTCGATGATTGTTACTTTTGCGTTGTTGTTGCTAAAGGTTTTAATCGCAATCAAACCTGGAGATATCCAGATTTACAATCTACAAAATGTCCTATACTACACAGTGAAAATCTTCCTCGGCCTATTTACGTTTCAAAAGAAATTCGAATGCCCTCGAAACAATCATGTTAAATTCAAAGAAATCGGACAGTCTACAAGTGGAAGTGAATGGGAAGTTATTTTCCCAAAATGAACTCAGTGACTTAATACGTGATCTCTATTTATCAAAACAAGGTTCAGAATTGTTAGCCTCAAGATAGAAAGAAAAAAAAAAATTTATTGGCCCCAGTGACAATTACGACATACAGGTCACGAGAAAAGAGTTATTGCAATTTTTAGTGAAGATGAAAGGTCTGGTGTACTGTAATGATATCGTGGAACTACTTTTTAGACAAGGGTTTAACAGAATATAAACCTACTGAGTGGCGACTTTTCATTGACAGTTCTAAAAGAAGTTTGAAATGCGTTTTACTGCACAATGGTAATAAATTTGCATCTATTCCCATCGCCCATTCAACAAAACTCAAAGCGGAGTATGAAAATGTAAAATTAGTTTTAGAAAAAATTAAATACTCGGAACGTGTAGATTTGAAAATGGTTAATTTTTTACTCGGTCAACGAAATACCCGTGCTTTATTTGTATGAGGGACAGTAGAGCAAAGCAAAATCATTGGAATCAAGATGTTTGGCCTGTGAGATATTCTTTAAATGTCGGTAAAGCTAATGTAATCAGAGAGTGGTAAGCAGAGACAAAATCATACTCCCACCATTACATATTAAGTTAGGAATGATCAAGCAATTTGTAAAAGCATTAAACAAAGACGGAGACTGTTTTAATTACATTTGTAGAAAATTTCTAAGCTAGTATAGAAACGTTAAAGGTGGAATATTTGATGGTCCTCAAATACGGCTAATGATGAGAAAGACTCAGATTTTATCAAAGTCATGACTGTTCCGGGAAAGTAAAGCTTGGGAAAGTTTTGTATTGGTAGTCGAAAATTTCTAGGTAATCATAAAGTACAAATTATGAAACAATTGTGCAAAATATGCTGACAAATTTTCAGACTCTAGGAGCAAATATGAGTATAAAGTTACACTATCTTCGCAATCATCTAGATAAATTCCCGGATAATTTAGGGAATTATAGTGAAGAACAGGGAGAGCGGTTCCACCAGGATCTAAAAGTGATGGAAGAACATTTTTTTCTCTATTTACTTCAATGTTTGTTAATCTTTCAAAATAAAACTAATATTTTCAACATTTATGTCATTTTATTTCTTGTTTTCCGATTTTTTTGAATTAAAATGAAAATAAAGATTTTAAAAAAATTGGGAGCAATTCTTACAAAATCATTGATAGTTTCGTGAATTGTGAGCATAAATATTTCTAAAATTAGTCTCATATCCAGTCAACAAAACCACTGTATACCAGTGTATTGAAAGCACCACGTTTCATCACCAGTCACAATCGAATATTTGTAGCTTATGTTCTTTCTCGGACTCCTTAATCAAATCTTACGATGTTGGATTCGTAGCAAGCAATTTGTGCGGAACAAACTTGGAACACACCTTCCGTAAACCCAATTTATCTATCAAAATGCGATGAATAGAGTCTTTGGTGATATTTATCTCCATTTCCATGTAACGCAAAAAAGATTTCGGCTCATTCTTAATAAATTCCTGCACTTTTTCAATATTGTTTTGGGTAATCACTGATTTTGGCCGGCCCGACTTCTGATCGTCACAGAGGATCTCGCGGCCTTCTTTGGCATCGCTTAAACCACTCATGCACATTACTGCGGGATAGGCACTGATCACCATAAAATTTTTTTCAGCATTTGAAATGTTTCAGTAAACGTTTTCCCAAGTTTAAAACAAAATTTAATATTTGCTCTTTGTTCAAAATGCATTTTACGACCGATGACCAAAAGCTGCTGTCACTTTTTGATCGATAACATCGATTGTAGTTATCCAATTGTCTTAAAATTTTTACGAAATGTCAACAAGAGATCAAACTTTATATTTTATATACCCACCAATAGGTGGCACCACCAGAAACAGTTATATTTAAAAAGTTTTGTTTTCTTTTTGCGACAGACCTTGTAGAAGATAATTTAATGCCAAAGATAACAAACTTTGCCCCCAATTCCATACAAAGTTTAGTTTTTTCTATCCTGTCCGCTAATTAAGAAAAATCGTAAAATAAAAAAAAATCGCTCATATATGCTATGCTGCTAGACGCTCGGTCACTATTTTGCTTCTAGCTTCGAAAATATTTCAAATTCACATCTAAAACTTTGGGGACGTATTCTTAGATTAATTTTAAAGAGATTTGAGGAAAAAAATCGATTTTTGAAGCTTCTAAATCAGGCTCTTCCCTTAACTGCACATAGCTGTTTTCGATTAATATTCTCTAACGATAGTATGATTTAAAAGTGTGAATTTTTCTTCAATTTAAGGGCTGTAAAATGGACTTTGTGTTTGCAGGCAGGAACTGGAGCCTTACACTGCTCAATTGTAAAAACTTATGAGGCGTTATCGACAAAAAGAATAACGTTTCGATTCGGATAATATTTCAATACATAATTTTATATGTTTTGGATAACATATTACCCTAATTAAAAGTGGCTCAAAGGACCACCTCAACTCCAGAAATCGTGGAACTGTCGACAACATTGAAGTTCTTTGCACAGGGCGGGTATCAATCGGTTTCCCATGCATCTTGGAAGCGTGCGATGCAATTGAGAAAACTCTATCCCAAAGCATACAGTGCCTCCTTTGACCATTGAGGGAAAACATTAAAGCAAACAGAATCTTTCACTTGTCGTCCGGAATTCCATGCGTAATTGGAATGATTGATGAAAAGCACATCCAGTTGATACGAACACCACGGAACAACGACTTATTCTTTAATCGTAAAACTAAAACACAGCATAAATGCAATGGTGACAAGAGCATTCATGATTACAATAATATACTCTTACATATATTGACTCCAGTGTAATGAAGTAAAACTTTTTTAGATATGTAATCACAAAATATAAAATAAAGAGTCAATGGTAGACTTGGAGACGTATCGCATGACTCCACGTATGGAACCGCTCAAAAGAAAGTGAAAGTTTGAGGACAAACTGCGAAAATGGAAATAGAAGCGAACGAATAAGTTAGGGTCTTAAATCGATACAAAATAAAAAAATAACATATGTACTTATACATACTACATATATTGGATATTTGAAAAGAAATATCAACACCTTCAGCAACGCTTATGTACATAGGTACATACATGCTTTTCTTATTATTATGCTATTATTATGCTGCTAACACCAAAGGACGCGTGTTTGGTGTATTGAAATTGAGATTTCAGTGATGCTCCATTATCTGCAATAGAGCTTTACATTATGTGCCTGGAAAAGGCGTTAAAATATTGAATGTATATGCTGCTCTCTGCATATAGTACATTTTGTACAAAATTGAAGTTCAAATTAGTATTACACTTAAGCAAGAAGGATTCTCCATCACTAATATAGATTTACCTATTAATTTATTCTTATCGCCAGAAACTTAGGGATGATATTAAAACAAATAACATTCATCTACCACTGCTAGCCAACGACAACATAGCGAATTTTAAGCTTGTTGTTGGGCTAAATACATATTGCATATGTATGTATATGTTTTCTGGAAGAGAACGCTTCATGATTTTTGATATTAAAGAGCGCTCAGTATTATCTGGCCAATATATATGTATATGAACCAATAAAGCTACATATACCTAGTTCTTTTTAAATTACGACACATTTATTTGTTTCAAAATTAATAAATTTTATGGTTTCTTTTCTGTCCATTTCAAAATATGTACATTTAACATTAAATATAGTAGATCAAAATATTTTTTTACACAAATAAAAAATTAATGCTAAAGCTAAAAATGGGCATAATTTATATCAAAAAAGTTTACGTACACTAATGATTATTTATATAAATCAAAAGTAATTACAATAGTTTTAGCAGTTTTTGGCCTACATTTTGTTGCTATTATTGTCCCTAGACATCGATGTATGCTCAGTCCATTTCTAGTATTATTTCCGGATATTTTGACCCGCTGAGTCCATGATCAAGCTTTTTGGCCTTATTTTGATGACATTCGATGTTTTCGAATACGATTTTCCGAAAAGTAGATATTTCAAGAGGATTAATGTATGGTGATTGCGGGACCTGTGGTTATTTTTAATTTCATAACAACCATTGACGTACAAGATAAGTTGTGTTTTTGGTCGTTATCCTGTGGTAAATAGAAATGGCTGCTATTTACAGCCGATATAAGCACTCTTAAAACTTAAATTATTTTGTAAAAGTGTTCAAATACATAATCCATGTTGTTGTGGTTAAAATATCATCGCACCACTGAATTGACTTTGGAACAATACTTTCTACTTAACTACTACAGAAGTAGGCAAAAAGTATGGTCACAGTTAAGCCTTTAACGAAGTATCAACTAACGAGTTACCAAAATAACAGGTTCGGTCTGAATACCTCCTATTATTAAACTTGTATCACGCACTATTGTCCCTGCTCAGGCGACATGAAAATTCTCAATCTTCTTTGAGAAGAATTAGTCATTTGGGAATGCTTGAAAACTAAATTGCCTGTACCGAAAAATAAGTATAACGACCGATCGCTATTGCTCTTCTTACACAATTGAATTTTTTTATTCCAGGAATTTTTGATTTAGCATAACCTCAACCAACGGCTTAAATGTAATGGGAGGCGTAAGTATGCATTTACAAAAAAGGCGCAAGTAGAATTCATTTTCGTTACATTATGGCAGAAAATTATGGTGAGTATATAAAAACAGTATTATTAGGATGAGTACTATTTATATAAATAAACTTTAACATTTTAATTCAAATATTTAATATAAAATTAATTCATTTACATTAGTTTAGTATTATATTTAAAAATTAGTATTTAGTTCGATTATTTTTTATATAATCTCTATTAAGAGATCTAATTTCAAAATACATTTGATACCTTAAAAATGTTTAATTTTGTGACTGTAATCTAGCCAATTAGCTTTTTAAGTTCTCACAAAAGATAACAGAGAGCTTTGTGTAATTTTTTTGAGAGCTACATACATATACATTAGAGTGGGTCAATTTTTTTCTTGACAAAGCGGTTATCAAAAATCAAACTACGATGAATTCTAAGAAAATTTGCCCAAGAAACCATGGGTCTAAAAATGAAAATCGAGCCTCCGGTTTTTAGCGAGAAAAATTTCATCACATTGTATTTTTGTGAAAAACCCAATTCTATTCCACTGTCGATTGTTTGCTTGTTTTGTAGCCTATCGAAGCTAATTTGCTCAAATTTGGTATGTGCTGTTGTATTTAAGCAGAAAACTCGACAGTACAGAAATTTTTATTATAGGGCGTGGCACTGCCCACTTATGAGTTCATATGCATATCTCTGAACCACCCCACCGATTTCGTTTGCATACATACATAATAATAACCACGCCCACCTCCCATATAACGGTAATTTTTGAAAAACACTAAAGATCGGAAATTTTAATAACTGTTGAAGGCAAACATTTTTGAGTTTGGTATTCGGTGTTGTATTGCAACCAGAAAACCAAATCATTCAATTTCTGTTACACTGTCGATTTTGTCTGATTTGCACTTGTTTTTTTATTTTATTTGTTTGGTATGATTTTATCAACTTCTCAGAGAAAAAGCAAAAAGCAACGCTGATAAATTACTAATAAAACAATTGTTTCTCGAAACCATCGCTTTAAATTATTTTGATACAATATTACAGTTAGAAGTTTTTACTCAAGAAGAAGTGTGTGCCTTGATTTTCTAAACAAAATTTTAAAACAAAACTTTAAACTCTTTTAATTATGGG
>NW_026093264.1:0-7698 GCF_024586455.1 Bactrocera neohumeralis | reverse complement strand
GAGTTTCTTCCAATCATTTACTTCACTTCCATAACGGCAGTGAATTTGGAAGTTTTCCACATTCTTATATTTAGGTATAAAGTCGATATTCTTGTAAATACACATTAAGCAATCGATATTGAGTTTCTTCAAATCATTTCCTTCACTTCTTTAAGTTAATTAACCTTCTTCCTCTTACTGAAGTGGATATAAAGCCATAACGGCAGTGCATTTGGAAGAATTCTACCTTCTCATGTTTAGGGATAAAGTCGATATTCTTGTATATACACATTTAGCAATCGATATTGAGTTTCTTCAAATCATTTCCTTCACTTATTTAAGTTAATTAACCTTCTTCATCTTACTGAAGTGGATATAAAGCCATAACGGCAGTGCATTTGGAAGAATTCTACCTTCTCATGTTTAGGGATAAAGTCGATATTCTTGTATATAGACATTTAGCAATCGATATTGAGTTTCTTCAAATCATTTCCGTCACTTCTTTAAGTTAATTAACCTTCTTCATCTTACTGAAGTGGATATAAAGCCATAACGGCAGTGCATTTGGAAGAATTCCACATTCTTATATTTAGGTATAAAGTCGATATTCTTGTATATACAGATTAAGCATTCGATATTGAGTTTCTTCAAATCATTTCCGTCACTTCTTTAAGTTAATTAACCTTCTTCATCTTACTGAAGTGGATATAAAGCCATAACGGCAGTGCATTTGAAAGAATTTCACCTTCTTATATTCAGGTATAAAGTCGATATTCTTGTATATACACATTAAGCAATCGATATTGAGTTTCTTCAAATCATTTCCTTCACTTATTTAAGTTAATTAACCTTCTTCATCTTACTGAAGTGGATATAAAGCCATAACGGCAGTGCATTTGGAAGAATTCTACCTTCTTATGTTTAGGTATAAAGTCGGTATTCTTGTAAATACACATTTAGCAATCGATATAGAGTTTCTTCAAATCATTTCTTTCACTTCTTTAAGTTAATTAACCTTCTTCATCTTACTGAAGTGGATATAAAGCCATAACGGCAGTGCATTTGGAAGAATTCCACATTCTTATATTTAGGTATAAAGTCGATATTCTTGTATATACACATTTCGCAATCGATATTGAGTTTCTTCAAATCATTTCCTTCACTTCTTTAAGTTAATTAACCTTCTTCCTCTTACTGAAGTGGATATAAAGCCATAACGGCAGCGCATTTAGAAGAATTCCACCTTCTCATGTTTAGGGATAAAGTCGATATTCTTGTATATACCCATTTAGCAATCGATATTGAGTTTCTTCAAATCATTTCCTTCACTTATTTAAGTTAATTAACCTTCTTCATCTTACTGAAGTGGATATAAAGCCATAACGGCAGTGCATTTGGAAGAATTCCACATTCTTATATTTAGGTATAAAGTCGATATTCTTGTATATACACATTAAGCAATCGATATTGAGTTTCTTCAAATCATTTCCTTCACTTATTTAAGTTAATTAACCTTCTTCATCTTACTGAAGTGGATATAAAGCCATAACGGCAGCGCATTTGGAAGAATTCTACCTTCTCATGTTTAGGGATAAAGTCGATATTCTTGTATATACAGATTTAGCAATCGATATTGAGTTTCTTCAAATCATTTCCTTCACTTATTTAAGTTAATTAACCTTCTTCATCTTACTGAAGTGGATATAAAGCCATAACGGCAGTGCATTTGGAAGAATTCCACATTCTTATATTTAGGTATAAAGTCGATATTCTTGTAAATACACATTAAGCAATCGATATTGAGTTTCTTCAAATCATTTCCTTCACTTCTTTAAGTTAATTAACCTTCTTCATCTTACTGAAGTGGATATAAAGCCATAACGGCAGTGCATTTGGAAGAATTCCACATTCTTATATTTAGATATAAAGTCGATATTCTTGTAAATACAAATTAACCAATCGATATTGAGTTTCTTCAAATCATTTCGTTCACTTCTTTAAGTTAATTAACCTTCTTCATCTTACTGAAGTGGATATAAAGCCATAACGGCAGTGCATTTGGAAGAATTCCACATTCTTATATTTAGGTATAAAGTCGATATTCTTGTATATACAGATTAAGCATTCGATATTGAGTTTCTTCAAATCATTTCCTTCACATATTTAAGTTAATTAACCTTCTTCATCTTACTGAAGTGGATATAAAGCCATAACGGCAGCGCATTTGGAAGAATTCTACCTTCTCATGTTTAGGGATAAAGTCGATATTCTTGTATATACAGATTTAGCAATCGATATTGAGTTTCTTCAAATCATTTACTTCACTTATTTAAGTTAATTAACCTTCTTCATCTTACTGAAGTGGATATAAAGCCATAACGGCAGTGCATTTGGAAGAATTCCACATTCTTATATTTAGGTATAAAGTCGATATTCTTGTAAATACACATTAAGCAATCGATATTGAGTTTCTTCAAATCATTTCCTTCACTTCTTTAAGTTAATTAACCTTCTTCATCTTACTGAAGTGGATATAAAGCCATAACGGCAGTGCATTTGGAAGAATTCCACATTCTTATATTTAGGGATAAAGTCGATATTCTTGTAAATACACATTAAGCAATCGATATTGAGTTTCTTCAAATCATTTCCTTCACTTCTTTAAGTTAATTAACCTTCTTCATCTTACTGAAGTGGATATAAAGCCATAACGGCAGTGCATTTGGAAGAATTCCACATTCTTATATTTAGGGATAAAGTCGATATTCTTGTAAATACACATTAAGCAATCGATATTGAGTTTCTTCAAATCATTTCCTTCACTTCTTTAAGTTAATTAACCTTCTTCATCTTACTGAAGTGGATATAAAGCCATAACGGCAGTGCATTTGGAAGAATTCCACATTCTATAAAGTCGATATTAGGCATAATTGAGTCGAAATCATTCTTGTATTATACACATTCTTAGCATATAAAGCCATAACGGCAGTGAATTTGGAAGAATTCCACCTTCTTATATATATAAAGTCAGATTTAGCAATCGATATTGAGTTTCTTCAAATCATTTCCTTCACTTCTTTAAGTTAATTAACCTTCTTCATCTTACTGAAGTGGATATAAAGCCATAACGGCAGTGCATTTGGAAGAATTCCACCTTCTTATATTTAGGTATAAAGTCGATATTCTTGTATATACACATTTAAGCAATCGATATTGAGTTTCTTCAAATCATTTCCTTCACTTATTTAAGTTAATTAACCTTCTTCATCTTACTGAAGTGGATATAAAGCCATAACGGCAGTGCATTTGGAAGAATTCCACCTTCTTATATTTAGGTATAAAGTCGATATTCTTGTATATACACATTTAGCAATCGATATTGAGTTTCTTCAAATCATTTCCTTCACTTATTTAAGTTAATTAACCTTCTTCATCTTACTGAAGTGGATATAAAGCCATAACGGCAGTGCATTTGGAAGAATTCCACATTCTTATATTTAGGTATAAAGTCGATATTCTTGTATATACACATTAAGCAATCGATATTGAGTTTCCTTCAAATCATCTCCTTCACTTATTTAAGTTAATTAACCTTCTTCATCTTACTGAAGTGGATATAAAGCCATAACGGCAGTGCATTTGGAAGAATTCTACCTTCTCATGTTTAGGGATAAAGTCGATATTCTTGTATATACACATTTAGCAATCGATATTGAGTTTCTTCAAATCATTTTCTTCACTTATTTAAGTTAATTAACCTTCTTCCTCTTACTGAAGTGGATATAAAGCCATAACGGCAGCGCATTTGGAAGAATTCCACCTTCTCATTTTAGGGATAAAGTCGACATTCTTGTAAATACACATTAAGCAATCGATATTGAGTTTCTTCAAATCATTTCCTTCACTTCTTTAAGTTAATTAACCTTCTTCATCTTACTGAAGTGGATATAAAGCCATAACGGCAGTGCATTTGGAAGAATTCCACATTCTTATATTTAGGTATAAAGTCGATATTCTTGTATATACACATTAAGCAATCGATATTGAGTTTCTTCAAATCATTTCCTTCACTTATTTAAGTTAATTAACCTTCTTCATCTTACTGAAGTGGATATAAAGCCATAACGGCAGTGCATTTGGAAGAATTCTACCTTCTCATGTTTAGGGATAAAGTCGATATTCTTGTATATACAGATTTAGCAATCGATATTGAGTTTCTTCAAATCATTTTCTTCACTTATTTAAGTTAATTAACCTTCCTCATCTTACTGAAGTGGATATAAAGTTATAACGGCAGTGCATTTGGAAGAATTCCACAATCTTATATTTAGGTATAAAGTCGATATTCTTGTATATACACTTTAAGCAATCGATATTGAGTTTCTTCAAATCATTTACTTCACTTATTTAAGTTAATTAACCTTCTTCATCTTACTGAAGTGGATATAAAGTTATAACGGCAGTGCATTTGGAAGAATTCCACATTCTTATATTTAGGTATAAAGTCGATATTCTTGTAAATACACATTAAGCAATCGATATTGAGTTTCTTCAAATCATTTCCTTCACTTCTTTAAGTTAATTAACCTTCTTCCTCTTACTGAAGTGGATATAAAGCCATAACGGCAGTGCATTTGGAAGAATTCTACCTTCTCATGTTTAGGGATAAAGTCGATATTCTTGTATTTACATATTAAGCAATCGATATTGGGTTTCTTCAAATCATTTCTTTCACTTCTTTAAGTAAATTAACCTTCTTCATCTTACTGAAGTGGATATAAAGCCATAACGGCAGTGCATTTGGAAGAATTCCACATTCTTATATTTAGGTATAAAGTCGATATTCTTGTATATACAGATTAAGCATTCGATATTGAGTTTCCTCAAATCATTTCCTTTACATATTTAAGTTAATTAACCTTCTTCATCTTACTGAAATGGATATAAAGCCAAAACGGCAGTGCATTTGGAAGAATTCCTCTTTCTAATGTTTAGGGATAAAGTCGATATTCTTGTATTTACACATTTAGCAATCAATATTGAGTTTCTTCAAATCATTTCTTTCACTTATTTAAGTTAATTAACCTTCTTCATCTTACTGAAGTGGATATAAAGCCATAACGGCAGTGCATTTGGAAGAATTCCACATTCTTATATTTAGGTATAAAGTCGATATTCTTGTATATACACATTAAGCAATCGATATTGAGTTTCTTCAAATCATTTCCTTCACTTATTTAAGTTAATTAACCTTCTTCATCTTACTGAAGTGGATATAAAGCCATAACGGCAGCGCATTTGGAAGAATTCTACCTTCTCATGTTTAGGGATAAAGTCGATATTCTTGTATATACAGATTTAGCAATCGATATTGAGTTTCTTCAAATCATTTCCTTCACTTATTTAAGTTAATTAACCTTCTTCATCTTACTGAAGTGGATATAAAGCCATAACGGCAGTGCATTTGGAAGAATTCCACATTCTTATATTTAGGTATTGAGTCTCTTCAAATCATTTAAGCAATCGATATTGAGTTTCTTCAAATCATTTCCTTCACTTCTTTAAGTTAATTAACCTTCTTCCTCTTACTGAAGTGGATATAAAGCCATAACGGCAGCGCATTTGGAAGAATTCTACCTTCTCATGTTTAGGGATAAAGTCGATATTCTTGTATATACACATTTAAAAATCGATATTGAGTTTCTTCAAATCATTTACCTTCACTTATTTAAGTTAATTAACCATTCTTCATCTTACTGAAGCGGATATAAAGCCATAACGGCAGTGCATTTGGAAGAATTCCACTTTCTTATATTTAGGTATAAAGTCGATATTCTTGTATATACACATTTAGCAATCGATATTGAGTTTCGTCAAATCATTTCCTTCACTTATTTAAGTTAATTAACCTTCTTCATCTTACTGAAGTGGATATAAAGCCATAACGGCAGCGCATTTGGAAGAATTCTACCTTCTCATGTTTAGGGATAAAGTCGATATTCTTGTATATACAGATTTAGCAATCGATATTGAGTTTCTTCCAATCATTTACTTCACTTATTTAAGTTAATTAACATTCTTTATCTTACTGAAGTGGATATAAAGCCATAACGGCAGTGAATTTGGAAGTTTTCCACATTCTTATATTTAGGTATAAAGTCGATATTCTTGTAAATACACATTAAGCAATCGATATTGAGTCTCTTCAAATCATTTCCGTCACTTCTTTAAGTTAATAATTCCACATTCTTATATTTATTATGGTGCCGATGTGATGCTGCGAAATCTATTTGAATTTGATCTATATACGGGCAAACAAACTTCTGGAATCGAGTATGGATTATAAAGCAATAACGGCAGCATTTGGAAAAAGGTTGAAGGCTTCTTATGTTTTATATAAACGATATTCTTGTATATACACTTTAGGCAATTGATATTGAGTTTCTTCAAATCATTTACTTCACTTATTTGTGTTAATTAACCTTCTTCATCTTACTGAAGTGGATATAAAACCATAACGGCAGTGCATTTGGAAGAATTTCACCCTCTTATATTTAGGTACAACGTCGATATTCTTGTATATACACATTTAGCAATCGATATTGAGTTTCTTCAAATCATTTCCTTCACTTACTTAAGTTAATTAATCTTCTTCATCTTACTGAAGTGGATTTAAAGCCATAACGGCAGTGCATTTAATAAAAATATCCACCTGGAGTATATCTTGTATATACAGATTAAGCAAGATATTGAGATCATTTCCTTTACGTATTTAAGGTATGCTATGAAATAGATCGAAGATCGAAGATAAAGTACTACCTTCGCCTTTTCTTCGATTTGTTCGATATATCGGTAATTAATGCACATACTTCATATATACTAAGCTGCATATGAAAAGCAATAACGGCAGCCTGCATTTGGAAGAATCCACCTTCTTATATTTAGGGTATCGCAAGTCGATATTCTTGTATATACAGTACTAGCAACGATATTGAGTTTCTACAAATCATTTCCTGCACTGAGCATTTAAGTTAATTAACAATTATCTTACTGAATGGAAAAAGCCATAACGGCAGTGCATTAGGAATAATTCTACCTGCTTATATTTAGCTATAAAGTCGATATTCTTGTATATACACATTTAGCAATCGATACAGAGTTTCTTAAATCGTATTTATTAACCTATTACCCCATTTAATTAAAGCAAACTTAATAAAAGTATAAATTTAGCAATCGATATTGTTTCATTTCCGAGTGAAACGTATCTCTTATCGACCATAGGAATCGGATATCCCAAAAAAAAAACATAACGTTTAGTGTGTTTTGATTTGAAAATTTATTTTTTTTAGGTATAAAGTCGATATTCTTGTATACACACATTAAGCAATCGATATTGAGTTTCTTCAAATCATTTTCTTCACTTCTTTAAGTTAATTAACCTTCAACCTCTTACTGAAGTGGATATAAAGCCATAACGGCAGTGCATTTGGAAGAATTCTACCTTCTCATGTTTAGGGATAAAGTCGATATTCTTGTATTTACAGATTTAGCAATCGATATTGAGTTTCTTCAAATCATTTCCGTCACTTCTTTAAGTTAATTAACCTTCTTCATCTTACTGAAGTGGATATAAAGCCATAACGGCAGTGCATTTGGAAGAATTCCACATTCTTATATTTAGATATAAAGTCGATATTCTTGTAAATACACATTAAGCAA
>NW_026093263.1:0-5659 GCF_024586455.1 Bactrocera neohumeralis | reverse complement strand
TCGGAGCTTTGGGCTGGCATGTTGACTAGGCGGATCAAATGCGTCGGAGTGGTCGGTATCTCTGAGGAAATTATATATCCTGCAAATTTTTTGTCCATGGGGTTTTTTTAAAAAATTTGTAGGATTAATACCATTGAAATAGTGTAGTCTTTGGGCATAAAGTTTCGGGAGAATTTTTAATTTAAAAATTGGGGGGGTGGTCCCCCAAAAATAGGAGAATAATGGTAAGGGGGGGTTGGGATTTTGTGTTTGTGGGATGGTCGGAGAGAAGCGGGGTTTTGCGACGGGTAGTTAAGATAGTGAGGTTATTGGTCCATGGATAGCATTTTTTTTTGTTCATTATTTTAATCCAGTAGATACCCCTTTTAAAAAAGAACGGGAAGTTATGGGGGGAAAAAGCATATTTTGCGACCTTATCGGCAATCTTGCCCTTTATAGGGTGCCCGGGCCCCAAATATTTTGATATTCTGGGGGGGAAATAAGAATGTCTCGAATACTTGAGTGTTTCCTTTTTTGTTAATACGAAAATTTAGGCACTTTAGATTGTTTTTAATAACGGGTAGAGGTACTTTTCTCAATGTATAAATCACGCGTGAGTCGGGGAAGAAGTTATGTTTTTTTTTTTAGTATTTTTTGGGCATCTCTTTAAAGAAAGACTTACGCGAACAAGGTTTACAAATCGTTCAACTTTATTAGAAAATTTACGTTTGTTCAACTTTTAGTCAACATCAACATCAACCCATCATCATTTTGAGAACCAACATTCCTTATTGGAGAATATTCGCCCGAAATGAACGTCCAGCATTGAAGAAAATATAGTGACCAAGTTTGAAAACCATGGAGAGTCGACTCGGCGCGTTCCAAAGAATCGGACGGATATTTGGGAAAGGCTTCATTAATTTAGGTAGTACAAGAATTGAAGCTGCTCGAATTTCCCAAACAAAACCTTTTTAGCGACATCGTTGCTCTATGGGGTCTTTAAAAGTTCCAAGAATATCCGACGTTGTTAAAAAATTTTGAGGTGAGAACATAGCTGTCGCGCCGTGATAACCGACCATTTGATGCTTGAAAAAGAAGTTGTGATCTCGGTGACATTTGGTTTCAACAAGGGGGAGCCCTTACCCCGATGCATCAATCAAAGCATTTATTGAGAGAACACTTCGGGGAGCAGATAATTTCACGATTTGCGCCGGTCAATTGGCCAACAAGATCCTGTGATATCACACCGTTAGAACTTTTCCTGTGAGGATATGTAAAGTCTAAAGTAATGCGGGCTCCCTCACCCTGTCATTCGCCACTAAGTCGAAATGCTGCCAAGATGTTCTTTTGAATGATAACAAACATTTTAATTAAATTTGAAGTTTCGTGTTTTTTTTTGAAAAAAGTAGACAACCTCGAAAAAGGATCCCCCTTTATACATATCCCGCACATGGAGCAATGCAATTTAATTAATAGATATCAAAATGATTGTGCCCTTTTTTGTGGGTTATGTTGGACTCGTTCTACTTATGCCGACGCTCGGCCATTTTGAATGTGCAAATTGTTAACAGCTGCTTTGCTTGCCCTGTTTTGGATCGTCTTCCATTTTTACCTATTCAAAAAAAAGGATCAAAGAACCTGTATCAAAGGGAAAAAAGAAATTAAGTGCGCGGATGCATTCCGAATGTTGACTGTGTCATACGGAGAAGCTACCTTGGGCCGAAGCAACGCTTATCGGTGGTACAAAATGTTCTCAGAAGGCCGAGAAGATGTGAACGACGAAGAGCGTGCCGAACGCCCGAGCACTTCAACAACAGACGAAAAAATTAAAAAGTGGAGAAAATGGTAACCAATTGCAAATCACCGTTAAAAGTTGCGAGGATAAATTTTTAAGTTATCCAATTTCCAAGAACCCCAAAAGCCGGGTTTGTAAGAAAAAAATTGGTTTTCAAATAAGCCGTTGTTGAAATATTTAACAGGATTTGCTTTAAGAGATGGTACGTATTGATATTGTTTTAAAAATAAATGAAAACCCCCGTATTATGAAGCTTTTTTTTCGAAACAATGGTGTTGGAATTTTTTAGTTTAATTGGTTAAAGTTAAATATGTGCCAATTCAAACACGTAATTCCCTATGGTATGCAGTCCTCAATTCAATGCGAAGAGTTCGTCTATGAGCAGCACATAATTTTAAACCCCAGGGGGAACAGCACTTAAGTCATCAGCCAGTTAATAGTACACCCTTAGGCGTTTTGATTTATGTCAATGCCATGATGCCACTTGAAGTCTATGCCCAATTTGCTCAATAACAGATTCTTTCACAATATAAAAAGGTTGGTCCCTTCAGAAACTTAAGTTTCCAAATGAATTACATTAACATTTGGAATTTTTCTGCTCATTGAAATAAACCATGTATGTATATAATAATTTTGCCTCAAGCGCTTTTTTTTTTCGTTGTGAAAGCCACAACTTAAAATGCCCTAATTTCCCCAATAAATTTTATTATTTAGTTGTCTGCAATGCACCCATTGCAGATGTATTCTCCATTTCTTCTTCGGGTTTTTCCTGATTGAACAAAAAGAAAAGATCGCCTTGGTGAACGACAATGACAAACACTTCATATTACTAAACCCAAAGCACCTCAAAAGCTGGGCAACTAAAAAATATAAAGAAATTCAATAAAATTGCGAGTTTATACATTTACTTTTACAAAAAAAAATATTTGCAAGTAAAGGGATAATCATTGTATGGAATTTTCAAGTATTCGTCCATAACAGCCCTTGGCCTTTTTTTTTGGGACACATTTTTTTAGGGGGTGTTAGTTTATTTTGAAAGTGACATGTCATAGAAAAGAATGAGCATATTCGCGCCTGGAATGGTACCTGAAAAAAAATTTTTGATAGGCAAAATTGTTATGTTTGTAGAAAGGGTAAATAAATAAAAATATCAAATATTTTGAATAATTTTCATTTGATTTAAATCACACTAAAATACTGCTTTGAGTATGTATTTTTTTGTAATCTGTAACCGTACAGTCTGAGGATTTTGGGGCGAACAATTATACATTATACTTACTTTTATTTTAACATCCTTGCCGATTCTTGATCTTACAGAGTACCAGTTAAAGTTATTTTCAGATTTCTGTTTTTTTTTTTTAGTGTGGTTGTGTACATGTAATCTTTATGAAGTGTTGGTCCTTTGTGGCTATGACATACATACATACAAACGTACATAGTTAGAAAGAGTTATTGTGTACTCGATCCCGCACAATTTTTGCTGCAAAACTTATAGTCCATTCTGGGTGATGCGGCGAATCATTCTCCACTCCAATGATTTGTATATTTCGAGTTAACTTTGGGAGGGTTGTATTTGTCCCTCACTTGTTCATTTTTTCTTCTGGTTTATTTTTTTTTTGTTTCCGTGCGTAGCAACTTTTCCGGCTTTGTAGAGTTAAATTGCATTTATGTAATAAAGGCAGAGTCGCATTGCAGTAATTCTCATTATTTTTTACAAATTTTGGGAAAAAAAAAAACAATATTAAATTTTTTATATCTCCAAATTAAACTGAGAAAATGTTTCTCTAAAAAACAAAAATAGGTACGTATATACTGGAAGATTTTTATTTTCAAACGAAATTAATTTTGACGATTTTAATGATTTAGTGATTTTTCACTGTAACTAAAAAACCCCAACTGCTATCCCTTTTTGTTAATAGCGATTCACTTCTATGAATTGCTTTTGATAGCAGTTTTCTTCCGGGAAATTGGGTAGCTGTTAGATTCTGTGCATAGCGAGTTTTTAATGGAAGGCATACACGACCAATTATTGTACCAATTTCATTGAATTGTACAACTGATTGTTACGTATTTGGGGCATTGTAGAGTTGATACTGATTGGGGAAAATCAAAATTTTTTTATATTTTGTAAGTTGGTTGTGTTAGTTGGATCGTGGTGGTCGTGCGTTTCAAACGATTCGCCATTTTATTTGGCTGTCGAAGAGAGGCATCATAATGTGACCGGTCTACGGAAAGGGGGGGTAGGTGTCAAAAATAGTTAATGAGATAACGAGAAATGACGATTATTTTTAACCCGCTTTTCCAAAAAATAATTTGCATTACTTTATGTTGAAAGGTGAATATTCAAAATGAAGTTGGCCCAAAAAATTGTTTTAAAAGTTTTTCGTATGTAGCGGCAAGGACAATTTCAGCCCAACTCAATCAACCAACTAATTGTTGCGTGATGCCTTCCATAACAGTACAGTTTATTAGGGTTCCCTTTGACGCAAAAAGAATAGTATAACAGCAGAAAAGTTACAGCTTTCCAAGGTATGTAAATACGATATTTGATTTTTGTCATAACGGTTTAAACTTTTAAGTATAACGTTCCTATGATTTTTAATAATGACAGGAAATTTATCAAGAACAAGTAAGGAAGGGCTAAGTTCGGGTGTCACCGAACATTTTATACTCTCGCATGATAAAGTGATAATCGAGATTTCATTAGACGTCATTTACATATTTTTCAAATACCGTATTTTTGTAAAGTTTTATTCCGCTGTCATCATTGGTTCCTAATGTTTATACTCGTTTTATACAGAAAAGTCATCAGATGGAATTCAAAATAGCGTTATATTGGAAGAAGGCGTGGTTGTGAATTTGTACATGTTATCACGGTGTTAAGAAAATTTAATAAATTTATTGAAATGGGAGATTTCCTGAGATATGGTTTTTGGTCCATGTGAGCGACGCCACGCCCATTTTCAGTTAAAACAAAAGCCTGGGGCAGCTTCCCTTTTGCCATTTTTCCGTAAAAATTTTGTGTTTTTGTGGTTAAGCACTTTTTGTGATTTTCAACATAACCTTTGTATGGGAGGTGGGGGGTTATTATCCGATTTCTTCCATTTTTGAACTGTATATGGAAATGTCTGTAGAGTTTGGTTGACATAGCTATAGTAGTTTCCGAGATATGTACAAAAAAATTAGTAGGGGGCGGGGCCACGCCCACTTTTCCAAAAAAATTACGTCCAAATATGCCCCTCCCCAATGCGATCCTTTTTGCCAAATTTCACTTTAATATCTTTATTTATGGCTTAGTTTACACTTTATAGTTTTCGGTTTCCCCTTTTGTGGGCGTGGCAGTGAGCCGATTTTGCCCATCTTCGAACTTAACCTTCTTTTGGAGCCAAGGAATACGTGTACCACGTTTCATCATGATATCTCAATTTTTACTCAAGTTACAGCTTGCACGGACAGACAGACGGACGGACGGACAGACAGACATCCGGGTTTGACTCACCGTCCCCTGATACTTTTGGAACATCCCCTTTTCGACTCTTTTTGTTTTGGATTACAAAAAACCAGGAAAAAACTATAATACCCCCTTTGCAACATTGTTTCGAGATATAAAAATAAGTAAGTCTGGCATATTTTTAAGTGGTAGAAATATATGCAAAAAATTTAAAATTTGCAAATCAAAGATTTCATAGAAAACATCGAACAAATTTTAACCCCACGTGGGTTGTAAACAGCAGCAAAATGAAAAATCCCTTCAGGGTTAAAGGAACATGTCCAGGGATTGTGGAATCCCGCCCAAATTTTTACGGCCCCGGGGACGATAACTGCTAAAGGATTTTTTTAATTTAATTTAATTTTTTTATTTTTTTTAAAATTAAAAAAACCAAA
>NW_026093262.1:0-5487 GCF_024586455.1 Bactrocera neohumeralis | reverse complement strand
ATTTTTAAATTGCCCTCAGTCCGAAGTACACCTGGGGAGGAAAATCCTTCGTTATTTCCCAGGCTGACACTCTTGGGGGTTTAATATGGTTCCAAAACGAAAAATCTACAACTTCAGTTATGACTGTCAACAGGGGCGTGAGCCAAGTGGGGTGCGATGACTGTTTGTTTGACGACAGGAGATATTTCGTCTTGCCCTCGTTCACTGCCAGCCCCATTTGTTTTGCTTCCTTGTCTAGTCTGGAGAAAGCAGAACTAACGGCGCGGGTGTTAAGGCCGATGATATTAATATCTGGGCATAACCTTTTTTCACTTTTATGAAGATAATTTTCTTATTTAGTTCTGCAGCTCGAACTATTTTCTCAAAGCAGGTTAAAAAAAGTCGCACAAAGGGGAGTCGCCTTGTCGAAACCTCGTTTGGTATCGACCCCCGGGGAGGCCCTTTCCCCGACCCTGCGGGCTTTTGTGTTGCCAACGTCGGTTTCACAGCCGATTATTTTGGGGGGGATCCCAAATTGACATCGCGGTAAAAAAACGCCCCTTTTCGCTGTCAAAAGGCCCGAAATCGACGAAGGGTGGTTTTTCGATTCTCCTTTCCGGTTTTTTAAAGAGGCGCATGGTGAATATCTGGTCTTGTTGATTTGCCAGTCTAAAGCCACACTCCACTTTATATGTATATATGAATTGTTAAAATTTGGGGTTTCCGTTGAGATTCTCTCTTCAAATATTTAAATATTTTAAAATATTCTTACTACTATTTTCTAACTAAATTATTATGTAGGCTTCTGTGCCTCACTAATGTAATTTATTCTGAAAAATGTTCGAATCGGAACACTATAGCATACCTAAGTATATTGTGATGCAAATTGACTGATCAACTTAAATATTTAGAAAACTTTGTTATTTGGGAAAGTATCGTCATGACTTGTCCCGAAGAAATAGTTAGACTGGACCATGGGCATATAACTGCAACCAAGCGACCGATTAAAATCAAAAATGCTACTTTTAAATTAGACCTGTGAAAGGTATTATATCTTGGATACGATCAAAGTTAAAACTTCTTTTGTTCTTATTTGATTTCAGTCACTTTATAGAACTTTTATATATTGCTATTTTTTTAATTCCAGATTATTTTCTAGTGGTACTTGAATTGAATTTTCCCGCTTGCTCTTATGATACTGCTTGAGTTTTATAAGTTAGGATATACAAGGAGTATCTAAACATAGTCAGACATATTCCTCAAAAGTCGGTGAACTTAATGTGTGTATCACGTTTCCTAAACCACTGAATCATTTTGACTCACCGTTCTAAAATGAAAATAAATATTTTCAATACCTTTAATATTTCTTAAATGAACAATTGTCAATATAACAACCAAATATCTATATCAACAAGCAACCACTGCCATCTGCAAAATATTATCTTTTTTTTACGTGCGGGGTTCAAGCGTTGGAGCCGACTTTTAAGTGAGCAATAAAAAGGAAAGAGATAATGTTTTGATAGCTTTGCCAAAAACATTTCCCAAACATTTCCAAACAAATGCAAAACAAAGAAGAAATATCAACAACAAAACAAAAAACTCAATACCAACAAATGAGCAGTTCTATCGGTTTATCGTTGCAATGCAAATTTCAGCTTCGGTTTTAGCAAATGGAAAATTTAATTTGAATAGTTTTGAACATGTCGCTAAAGAAAAGTTTTAATATAATTGTTTATCCCGTTGTTTTGATATTTTATATATTTACACACTTCATCACATAAACGATTTTATGACCAAAGTCAAGCACTCAGCATTGCCTCCGAGCTGCTGCAGCATTTTTTTGTACTGCTGCGTAATGTAATGCGTAAAAGTATTGGTACAATAATGAAAATAAATTTAGCTGAGGCCGAAAGTGGATCGCACCGTACAGAAGCAGTTCAATTCGGGTTTACAATTAAATGTGAAGCATTTTGTTGCCAATGCGGCAAATGCAAGGATAGAAGAAAAAAGAGAGTATTGCCTCGCCTTGCGCTTACTTTTTGATTCTGCACTATAGAATAAGCAGAAGCAACTGCCAAAAGCCAAATTACAACACTGATTGTAAAACCGGTTGAGAGGGAGACATGTAGACAGCAGCTGCCAAAAATTAGTGCAATGCCAAATGCACTTTCTCTGCTGTGAAAGCTACAAAACCAAAAGTTACGCTGGATGAGCATTAAAGTAATGCTAAAGCAGCAACAACTGTAATGTCTATAGCCAAATGTAAACAAACAAAATTTTACTTGGCATGGCTGCCTCCTCCCTATGAATATATTCCTATTTATTCTATGTTCTAAAAACAATGAAAATGAGACATTCACGAAACTATGGGGCGAATGCCAGTATTGTTGCATTTTAATTAATTCAAAATTTTTCGGAATTTTTAATTAAACTATTGTATGGCTAGATAGTGAAATAACATATATGTATGTATTAACTTACAGAGCAAATTCTTTTATAGATCCTTAAGCGGGTAAAACTGTCTAGTCCGAATTTCGAGCATTTTTCAACAATAGATGACAAAAAATTCAGTCTTTTATTTTTATAAGATAAATTTCATTGAGTTCCCGTACTTGGGTATGAAAAAAAGGTCATACCCCCCCATTATTCATTTGAAAAAAAAAATAATGATGTCTTTTTGAACAAGCCCTCCTCAAAAGTAAGAAAAAATCAAAATAAAAAAAAAAAAAAGGGCGGCTATAAAATAAAAAGGTCGTTTTTTTTCACTAATTTTAACGTAAATTTTTAACATATTTTTTTAAATCAGTGTTTATTTTCAATACTTGTATAATCATAAAACTCTTTCTCTTTTTTGGCGTACCGGTTTGGAGTTGACAACACGTGCCCTCGTTCTTCCTTTTCCCATTTGAATTAATTGGCCGGTCCTTTTCCCCCGTTTTGGTTTTTGGCTGGTACGTCGGCCCCTTTTAAAAGCTGGAGCTGGGCGATCACCAGCGACCGCGTCAATTGCTGAACTATGTCGTTTCGATATCTCTACAGATCTGCCCAAAATTTTTGCCATAGCGCAAAGGATTAAAACTTCCCAGAACCCTCTCTTGAAAAATCGTGAATCGCTCTCAGCTGAATGTCAAAAGTAACGGGGAGTCAAGTCGCAGTGCGACGACGGTTTTTGAGACAGGGGATATTTCATCTTGGGTTTCCCACTAAACCCAAAGCCCGATGGTCGCCTTGTTGAAACCCGTTTGGTATCGAACGGCTCAAAAAAGGGGCGATCCCGATAACTTTTTGGTATTGCTCAACGATAGTTTACACACCGATTAATTTTGCTGGTATAAAAAATTCCCATAGGGAAAAACGCTCCTTTCGTGCTGTCGCAGCTTTACAATCATAAGAGGTGGTGTGTGTCGATCCCTTTTCACGGTTTTTCCAAGTTTGGGCATGGTGAAAAAGGTTTTCGTTTGTTGAGGTGGATTTTGTTTTTCACAATACGCCCCTGATTATATGCTATTTTGGGGGAGGTTTCCCCACGGTATTGGCCAGATTGTAGGGTCTCCTTTTTTGTGGTTTGGGGGAAGAAACACTTAAATTTAAAGTCGACGTTACCTCGACGGGCCGCCAAAAACCTTTTTATATCACAATTTTTGGGCCCTTTTTTTTTCAAAATCTGCCCTCTTCGCTCTCGGGATCTATTCCTCCCCATGTGTTTTTTCGTTGTAATTGCGAGATGGCAGTCTTTTCCCATTCACCACTTCATCGTTAAACTTTCTTTTTCTTTCCCAAAAACAAGTTTTTGTCCCACGTTCTTTTATACCGAGTTGTGCTGAGTGCTCTCGAAACAGGGTGCAAGTCAAAGAAAATCGTTCGGGGTTGTGATTTCTCAACCAAGTTTGTGCGTGTTTGGGATGTTTTTTTCGCAAATGAGGTCGAGTCAATGTTGGGGGTGGGGGCCCACTCTTAAACCTTTTGGCGTGACTTCCGTCTACCCCATGATCGATCTGGTTGATGGTTTTTGTTACGGGCTCCCGGGTCCCTGATAATTTTTTTGCTAGAATCTGTCTACGGGTAATATTTCGGGCCCCGGCGAAGTCGTCAGCCTCAACCCCATTGCAATGTTTTTTCCGGCGATGGGGAGGGGCAAATTTCTTTCCCCGGGGAATGCCAATACTGGCGGCGGAGTCTCTCCCGAACGCGTCCTTTGTTGGTCACTATGAAAATGTCGGGGGGATTACCGCTTCGTCCTTGCCCCGTCCCTTTTTTTTTTCGTTAGATACGGATTGTGGCTAAACGTTCATCCCCCGGGATGAATGCCGTACCAACGACAGTCTCTCCCCCGAACTTGGTCCTTTTTGGCCCATTGGTAAATGTCGCGGATCTAGCCTTTTGTCCGTTTTTACTTTCTTAACGGCGGTGATTTACCCTTTTCTAATAGGTTATAAAATCGAAAAAAGCACGTCCGGGGTTAAAAAATTACCATTGAATAAAAATTTAAAAATTCGAAATTGAGCCATGTACTAAAAATAAAGAATATCCATCGACCAAATTTAAACGTCTTTAAAATTTATTTTCATTTTTAAATAAAAATCTTTAAATCCCTTTTTTAAAGGCCCACACAAATATTAATCTTTTAAATTTTTATACACCGTTTATAAGTCTTGGGTAGCAGACCTTCCCGTCGTTCAGCGCATTTTAATTTCTAAAACGTAATGACCCTGTTTAAAGTAGGCCCCCGCTACTTTTCAAATCTTTTTTTCGACTTCTACTCCCCGTGTTTTCAAAAAAATTTTTTTCAAATAAAGTCTCATTTTACCCCCTTTCCCATAAATATTTTCTTTGATAACTTTTCATAAGCGGAAACATCTTATCTTCCTTCAATG
This sequence comes from Bactrocera neohumeralis, assembly GCF_024586455.1. Classification (NCBI taxonomy): domain Eukaryota; kingdom Metazoa; phylum Arthropoda; class Insecta; order Diptera; family Tephritidae; genus Bactrocera; species Bactrocera neohumeralis. Next base: position 634 of record NW_026093262.1, on the reverse strand, counting down.
TCTCAATAAATATTCATTAATCCATTGAATCAGAAGTTCGAATAAAAAAGTTATGAATATATAAACCACAAAAAAAAAAAAGGCTCAAAAGCCAAACTTTTAAACTATCCACAATATTTTATAACAATTTCCTATTTATATATATTGTAAAAAAAGAAAATCGTATAAATTCCTATTTTTTTTTAACAACTTTAATGCGGCTGCCGTCTTAAATCTCCCAAAAATTGTGCCTTTATTTGCATTTATGCTTTATTACTCGTCGACGCATATTTAAAAATTTTAATAGGTGGAGAAACCCAAACCCCCTAAAAAGGATCGGCCGTCTCCGGGGGCCCAAAATCCCGGGAAAATAAAAGTCGTTGAATGGAAATTTTTGCGGCAAGCCAAGGCAACCCAGAAAAACCCCTTCCTGGGAATGGGTGTAAACAACTAATTTTTAAATTTTTTTAAACTTTCGAATCCCCCCTTTCCCCCCTTCTTGCCCTTTTTTCCCCCCACTCCCCCTCTCTCCTTTCGGACATAAATTAATCTTGTTGGCAAAAAAATTATGTTCAAAAATTTAATAATTCGAATACGAAAAAAATTTTTCTCAGAATTTTTTGTTTTAATAAATAAAAAAAGATTGAAAAAAATT
>NW_026093261.1:0-5581 GCF_024586455.1 Bactrocera neohumeralis | reverse complement strand
AGTCATATACCGCTGACACTTCGTCAATCATTGAACGCAATGAAGGCGCAGAAGGTTTGGGAATTGCTGGGCCCCAAAAAGTTTAGATATTGTATTGAAAAATATCAAACATTTATTATCAAAAACTTTTTGAGACTTGCCAACGCTTTGGAATAATTTTCCTCCGACATCCGAAATGTTTAAAGGGTTTTAAATTTTTTTCATATCTGGAATATTTGGATCATTATAAACCCAAGCTCTCAAACAAACTCATACAATTTTTAAACTCAGAATATTCCCCCCTGAATTTCGGAATTTTTTGGGGAGCCTTGAGCGGAGAAGACAAAATATGTTTCGGCAAGTGAATTTTTATTTTTCGCTAACATTGACTTCAATATGGACTTGTTTCAAATTATGTCCCAAGCCCCCTGGGCCATGTCGTCTTATAATTTTTTCCGTTGGCAGGGGGACAAGGACAGAGACGAGTAGGTCCTTGTGGCATTTACTACAGGGGATTAAAGAAAGAAAGTTTGGTGGGGTTTCGGGGTGGGGAGAGCCCCGTCGCCGAGTACTATGATTCACCCGGTGAATGAACGTCTAGCCACAATCCGCATCAAAGCGAGGTTCTTCAACATATCGTTTTTGCGCCCACGCACCGACGGAAGAGAAGGGAAAGGGGCCAAAGATGCCTTCAAACGCGGGGAGAACCAGAGAGCTCCCCCCGCCAGATGTCAAAATCGTGCTTTGGATTTTAACCCCGGGGGACAAAGAAGGTATTTTGGCACTACGGTGGGAAAACCCTCCACGACGAAACATCCCCAAATGGGTTGAGGCTGATCGACTTTGCCGGGGGCCCCAAATATGGATATCTGGTTAGATTCCCGCACAAGAAAATACATCAAGCTACCTGGCTGTCTCCCGGGTGGAAAAGCCACCAACCAGATCGATCCGTTGGATAGACGGAAGACACGTCTTCAGTTTCAGACCCTACGCTCCGATTTCCCAAAACGACTCGGGCCACTATCTTTTGGGGTAAGATTCGCACCCGCCTTGTGAAAAAACGCACGCCACCAAAAAAGGAAGGTTCGACGTCGAGAAGCGAATCACAACAGACAGCCGAACGATTTGCTACCCCGGTTTTCACTCCGCTTCGAGAGCACTGTCAACAACTCGGATAAGAGAACTGGGGCGGCACCAAACTCCTTTCGTAAACTGCAACCGAAAAAATTTTTTGGAAAAAAGGCCAAATGGTGAGTATGAAAAGCTTGATAAGCTGGCCGACAGGGGGAATGCTTGAAAATTTATGGAAAAATGCGGCGGGTTACAGAAGGTTTCAAGACCGGGGAAACCCTTTGGGGAAACCCCCTCCCAGCCCGATCCAAACGAGGTTTCAGACAAGGGGGCTTCTGTCGTGTGACTTCTTCAACCTACTTCGGGGAAAAAAAATTCGAACTGTGGGAAAAACCGAGAAGGTACCATTTCTATAAGAGCGTACACCCGCTGGTGACCCGATGATATTGATCAAAGACAAGCCCAAGAGGCAAGTTCAAGCATTCACCTTAATGCGACACAGATATATTTCATGGCGGTTATGAACAGTGGCCCGTCCTTCCGGGACATGTTTACAGCCGTCTAAAAAAACCATCCTAAATTATCTCAAGCGAAAATATCACCTTGATAAAAACCAAAGGTCTACAGGCGAAAAGTCAAACAGTTCGCCCCAATGAAAAAAATTTAATTTGTTTGGGGAAGCATTTAAAGCACGTTATGAAAACGGAGAATATTATACAAAAAAGGGACGATATTAATGAATTTACCAAGATTCAGAAAGAAACAAGTGAAGAATTCATAAAGCTTCAATCTACTGATTCAAATTGTTTGTCCGATTTATCGCCAGAATATTCCCACAGACAATTGGGCCCCCCCCCCCCTGGTAAAATATGCACAGCTGCATTCCCAGAAAATCGTTATTTTTGGGAAACAATCGCTTTCATCGCGAAGAAAGTGCCCAACGTGGCAGCAAATGAAAGAATTTCTTGCTACCCAACATGAAATTGAAAAGGGTAGATAAAACTAGTCAGAACGAAAACGTTCAAAACGACTTCAATAGATCCCAAGAGAGCAACAATCATTTAAATAGAATTTTTTTAAGAATCAATGTTCAATCCGAACAATATGAACTAACGTCATGCGAACTTCGAGAGGAGGTCACAAGCTCAAATTTTTGGGAGATATTAAAAAAAATTAAGAGGATGAACCATTTGTAAGAACAAAAAAATTATGTACAAACTGTTTCCCACATGCGAATAGCTTAAAGATTGCAAAAGCAAATTTAATTGCGTTAACTGCCATAAAAGACATCATTCCATGTTACATATAAAAATTATTCCAGCCCCCCCAAAAAAACCAAACAAAAAAGAGCAACGGGGTTTAATTGCAACAACAAATTCGGGAAACTGCCAAGACGCACCATGCTGCTCAAAGGCCAAAAAACCCAAATGCCAATAGCGAAAATCACAGTAGGGCATACCCCCACAGTAGTTGTTCATCGAACACCGGGGAAAAACTTTTTAAACTCAGAGCCAATAGATCAAGGATAACAACGATCATTTATATCGTCTAAGGCTCAAAACAGGCCACATTTTCCCAACAAATTACCCAATTTAGAACTGCCGCGTAGTTGTCTCCACGAAACCGGGGAAAAAATGTTTAAAACTCAGGTTTAATAGCCCAAGGATAAAAACGATCATTTATAGGCAAACCCAAAAACGGGCTACAGTTTCCAACAAATCTAAATTTAAAAATCAGGGGAATGGACGGAAGAGTTGTTCAAAACTCAAAAAAAATTTCCCCAAATTACCCTCTTTTCCCCCAAGCGGATAAGGCATACAAGAGCTACTGTTTTAAAAAACCAATATGCTACCCAGCTATCATAATGTATAAAAGCAAGCATTGGCAAAAGGTTTCACACCTAAAGCTAGCAGACCCAAACTGGACCCCCTCACTCAAATAGATCTTCTATTAGGCAGCGATCTTACCACAGATAATATGAAGGTATTGAGAAAATCACAAATATATTCGGGCCAAATTACCATATTGGATGGGTCCTAAGGGGACTAGTTGGGAACAACAATAACAATTCAAGTTGAGGAAGTCTCAAACGAGTACCCAATTCAAAATTGAAAAAATTTTGGGAATTAGAAGAACCCCCCCATATCAGTCAAAACCCTCTGAAGATCAGTATTGTGAGGACTTTTATAAAGCCACAACTACTAGATCAGAAAAAAGGGCGGTACGTCATACGACTACCACTTAAGCGACAATTTCAATAACTGCCTTAGGTAACTCTCGCACCCTGCAATACAGCAGTTTTAAGAGGAAAGAAACCTTTAAACAAAAGGGAACTCAAATCAGAGTATGGTGTTAGAAGAATACCCCATTTTGATCACATGGGGGAAGTAAAACCCCAAATTTAAAAAAACGTCAACGGCAAATACTATTCTTTTACCTGCCCCATCACGCAGTAGTAAAGCCAGACAAAAACAACAAAGTAAGAGTTGCTTAATGCCTAAAAAAATACTAGTTCGGGGAATTCCAAAAGATGTCTTATTTATTTACCCAACCACTTCAAATTAAAAAATTACCTTTTGGGGTTAACGTGCATCATATCCAGCCCGAACACTCCACAAATTAAAACACAAAGTCAGAATTTCCTCTGGCAACTGAAATGTTGAAAACTCAAACGTATGTGAATATTTTGTCTGGGAAATCACACTCTTCCACAAACGCGAGGCCTTTTCAAGGTAATCAAAGCCCTGAAATCCGGGGTTTTCCCTTAAAAAAAATTAGGCAAATCACCCAAATAATAAATAAATAAATAAATAATCAAAAATATTCCAAACGACAATTTGTTAAAAATTTCCCTTTTATTCGAAAAGGAAAGTACAAAAAAAATCCTAGGGATTTAAAGGAATGCGATACCGACCATTCTCATACACGACTGAGCCCATAATCGCATTATCAGCCCAAAAAAAAGACAGATTTTATCCCGGTGGCAAAACCGACCCCCAGATGGCTTTCGCCAATTATGAACAAGCAAAAAACTTTAAAACAAAAAAAAGGTCCCAGTTCGCAAACAATCTGAATGATATTTTCAGATACAAATTCCACGATGGGTAAGTTTTCCCCCCGAACACATAGTCGAATTACTTGGTTCTGGAGCCTCTGAAAAAGGGATACTGCGCTACTATCTATGTGCGCGCAAAGTGACACCACGACCACAAGCCACTTATAGCAAAAGCAAAATTGGCCTTTAAAAACGTAAGTCTACCACGACTTGAGCTATGTGGCGCATATTATGTTCCAAAAAAGAGCCATGGTGCAAATGCATTTAAACATGACAAAATGCAAACTATATATGTGGGGTCCGATTCCGAAATTTATAGCCTGGTTGGAAAACCATCACATGCATGGAAGACGTATATTTCAAAAGGGAACGTTCAAATATTTTACCTAGTGGGGTCAGCCACAAGAGGCTGTGACTGCACCGCCACCACCGCCCTTTTTGGGAAAGGCCCCCCCTGGTTGATAGAATTTGATTTTTGGCCACAATCACCCCTTTCGCAACGAAACGCCCAAGGTCAAAAAATCGCCACCTTTCCCCATTATTTAATGATAGACATCCTTGAATAATTTTCATCGTTTCCCAAAAGCTCTCAAAAGTTGTTACATGTTCAAATTTATAAAAAAACTCAAAAGCAAAATCAAAGGTTCACCAATTTTCATGCAAACAGTGACGCACCAGAGGAAAAAGGGAAAAAAACGAAGCCAATTGATAAAAAAATCCCCCTTGTTTAAATCCCTTTCTGGAAAAAAGGGCCCCTTCGGGAATGGTCGGTTGCTAATTCAAACCTCAAAATTCCAGAGAGGTTCCACTTGCCACATTATTTCCCCAATTTCATCCAATATTAATGCTACACGCCAAAAGCGCCCCCATGCAACACATACCGTTGGTCTTGGTTCCAGTGGGGCCAGGATTTTCAGCGAGCTCAAGCTACCGGGGGGGGGAGCTCGCGGATAGCGAATAAGCAACCCCGACGAGGGGCGGCAGGAGTGGAGGGCACGGATAAAATCCAGCTAAGCCGATGAAACCCAGGGCAGAGGCGAGTCGATCCGGCCCTTAAAAAAGGGTCCGCCCCATCATGCATGGGCGGGGGCTAAAATGAGCGGCTTCCTGGTCAGCGTCTGTTTACCCGAGGGGGGCTGCGAACATGTCCGGTCCATACCGGGGCGCATGGGGGTCCCCCGAAGCACCATCAGCGTTTCCCCCCGATGGGTGGAATGGGGGATTTAGCTTTCTCTTCCGAAGTGCGAGCCAAAACCCCCCCGGCGCTGCGAGAAGATACCCCTCATCAATGGGAAGACAGGCAAACGAGACCATATGGCAGAATTAGGAGAATTTATACAGAAGTTATGATATAGCGCCCCCCCAGGCTCCATCAGCAAACCCGGGAGCATTTTTGGGTCTATCGGAAACTTCACGCATTGGAAGGACGAGCACGCCCACTGGGGGAAAAAGACGAATGTGTCAAGCCGACAAAGG
>NW_026093260.1:0-18179 GCF_024586455.1 Bactrocera neohumeralis | reverse complement strand
GCTCAAGGCGTTCTCGTAGGTCCTGTCCCCGCTCCGAGGGAGGAACATTGTCATGCTGTGCATGATTGGCACATCTTCCACCCTCTTCGCGCATAGGACAGGGCCCATCCAGCTTCCCAGCTTTGGAGCGTGTTCCCTCAGCCAGTCGGCGGACGACTTGTCCAGGCAGTCTACCTGCATCATACCTCCCCTGAAGTCGATGCCCAGGAAGGACGCTGTGTAGTCCTTTGGACACCTCGTCCATCAGGATGTCCTGAAGTACGGTGAGATCATCCGGTTTCAGCGACTCCGCCGGGTATTTGAAAGGCAGAACAGCCATGCGGACGCCTCTGACAGCATCCGCATATCCGCGCCAGATGGTTGAACCCGGCTGCCACCCTTTTGGATCGGGGGGGCTCCTGCTGCGTGATTTGGCCGGTCTTCCTTTTCTCGGCTTGGGCGTACGAGCCTGCGGGCAGTGCCCTGCTGTCGCCCTGCCTTACGGTCAGAGTTGCGCTGACCGGGCCACGGTTGCTGTTACCGCTGACTTGCGCGCGAGCTGGCACGTTTTTGTAGTTCCCCTTTGCCGGAAATACGTTGTTTCCTTGTCTCTTGCTCCTGGCTAGAGCCTCCGCTGTCTCCGGGGTTGTCCCATCACGGAGGTGCCGTAGGTACCACTTCATGGTGGAACCACTCATCCCTTTCCTGTCAGGATCATCGTACCCGCCGGGTTGGCCAGCTTCTGGGAGGGGGCGTTGCCCACCTCTTCTGCGCCTTCTCTTCCTTCTCCCTCTTGCGCCGTCAGGCTCTGCCTGATGCGACTCCCACTGCACCAACCGGCGGGGGTCTTGACGACATTTGCTGCTGCTACAGCGGCAGCTAAACTTCCGCCTAGCCCCTCGACCCCCCTTACCTTCCGCTGCCCAGATCTCCTTCTCCTTTTCCACTTCCGTTGTCCTTTATCGTTGCCCTTGTCCGTCATCGAATCCAGTGTTTAGGTTTGTTACTTCCCAATTCGGCCCGGTGTTGGGAAGGCTCCATTAGAATACAGGCACCTCCTGGTTGCAAAGTTCCAATGGGCACGGGAGTCGCATAACACCCTGGATTAAGATGTGGTAGCTCTTGGTTAGCGCACGCATGCAGCATCCGACATCCCGCGTGGTCCGTGCTTAACAGCACCAACCACACAGGATTGGGGAGCGCCGAGTATGCCTGGCGCCTAAGCCCCTGCACCGCGACAAGGTGCCTACCATTCGCAGAGGTTGACATCATAAGATGTTCAGCTAGGCTATAATTGCGGCTATGTGGTGCATTGACACCCTTCACAACCTCCTTCTCAAAGTGCTTGGCACCAAAAACCAACTCACTTAACTCCCCATTAAGTTCTTTTGCAGCCACAACATGGCTGGCTGTGGCATCCCCACCTTAGGAACTTACCTACCAAGTAGGCTGATCCGCCGGCAAACAAAAACCACTAACGCAGTACCACGAGTACAGGCAAAAACCCGGAACAGCTGCTCGCCAGGCGCGTGAGTTATGGTTTAGAAATAAAGGAGCTTCGGCCTTTTTCACAACCGTCTTTATTAAAGTGAATCTTAAGACTAACTAACATTTCTTATTAGTTTACATACTCCTTATTCTAATGCTAACTGCACTGACATTCTTTGTTAGTTCGCTTCTAATATTAAGATTAACTGTGTTACCGTTCCCTATTAAATTGTTTACTTATATATATTTATGTATATATATATTTTACGTATATATGCATATATATATATGTATAAATATTTATGTTTTTAGTTGAGTTGGCGTTAGCATACCCGAAATACGCTCACTCTCTTATTCCACAACTAAGCCTAATGTGGAACCCAATTCTATCTTAGTATGCTATTAAGCATTTACTCTATATGTACATACAGAAGTATATATTATTACAACGTGTTTAGGGTATAGGAATGTAACTCGTGTGACTGAACACACAGAGAAAGCTATCAAGCACGCAAGAATGCTCAGTAGCAGTCGCCACCCGAGCGATCGACTAAGGCGAAGAAACGCGACAGCACACCCCACAACCCAAGTAAAAGCCCGTAAAAGCCACTCAAAACGGGTGCCGGGCGGAACTTTGTCCCCGTACTTCCCCCGAGTCGACCGATGTGGAAAATTCACCAAGTACACCGTGGGCTTAAAAGCTGACCACTACGACCCAACTGCAACTTGCTACCTAGCATTTTCCGCACAAGGACAGGAACCGGCACCTATTAAGCAAAAACTGCCCAAGTCCCCCTCGTAACACGGGCAACTGAACGTTACGGTATAGCACTGAAACTGTGTGACAGCTCAGCACCTACAACCGTATGGCAGTCCACCCAACCGCAAAAACTACCTGTTGCAAAACCTACTTTGCACCCACCCTCAATAAAAAAAACTACCTGCTCAACCCGCCAAACGAATTCAAAAACCAAAAAAAAAACAAATTGCTACAAAAAACACCTAACACAACACTAGACACTAGATCAATACAATGCGTTAATCAGCACCCCAAGGCATAAACGCATTTGGGCTTATACCTTGGTTCCAATTGGTTCGGGTCGATAGGGACACCCTTAGCCACTTTGGTAGGGTTCGAGGACCATCTACTTTGGGTCCGCCAACCAGCGGCAGTGCGACTTCACATTGGACAAACTGTCCTACCTGCATTTAGGTTTAAACCACAGCCACCACGAATCTCCACAAAGGGCCAAACCCAATAAGCAGATTGGAGTTACTTCCAAGGTCTAACTGCTCCCCGTGGTACCAGGTTTAAGTCTTTGGTCTGACTTTTGTAGCTTTTGCTACTACCAGTTGAGTCGCGATAAACTCAATGACTGGTTGCATTTGTCGCTGTGGCAAATGCCACTTTATATTATGTTTATAATATGAAGCTTAGAATTTGTCTTCCAGCTGAATATTATAGCACTATTCTGATTTAGACCATGCTGGCAGATTAAACAAGATCATTAATGTCACAACAACAGGCAACACACCATAACCTCCAAAGAAGTGTTTAAAAATGTAATCATGGACGAATGGGCCAAAATTACAAATCATGACACATCCAAACTGGTTCATTCAATGCCGCAACGACTTGCCGAGGTCCTAAAACGTAAGGGCTATTCCACCAGTTATTAGAATATTGAATTTTCACAAACTAATTTAACTTTATATACCAAAATTATTTTGTCTACCGCCCACTTTGAGAATAAATATTTTTATACCGCCCCCATTTTTTCACCTATTTAAAAACCACTATATAAAAACCTTCAAATTAATTATTGTGACCTATATATGTATAATAACGGAGAATTCTAAACGAAGCTTTCACTATAACCAGCAACTTGAAACCTGAGCGCAGTAAGTAACATACAACGGCGCTTAGGTCTCAAGTTAATTCTTACGGACTCCACCTGCATTATTACATTATTGAAACACAACTTTATAGTATTAAAGCAGAGAATCTTTTATTAAAAATAAAACTAAAATAATCGATCCATATATAAAAACTAATGTGAAGGATGAATCTGATGCTGTTTAATAAGTTTATTAATATCATGTTCCAATTTACTCAAGAACAGTCGCAAGTCGCCATGTTCGGTAACAAGCGAACGATTTCTATTTTTAGTAAGCAGTGTTGTCACAGCACTAAATCCACGTTCACACAAATATGACGATGGGAATGCTATCAAGAATCGTTGAACGATTGACCACAATCCAGGGTACAATTGCGAGATCGGTTTTCGTAGCCAAAATTCTTGGTAACCATTTTTGAACTTGATTTTTATTTCCTCGTTTGTTGTCAATTCTATAAGTTCTTCTTCTAGCTGAGGTGACATTGCTGTGTTGACATTTGAAAACGGATCCAACACCCAGTCTGGTATTTTCAAGTTCAAAATGTTCTGGTATCGTTCGGTGAAGTCAATGTGGAGGTTTTCCAAATGTTGGCAGTAGGCAAACAATTCGTCGTTACTGAATGATACTCATAAATTCGGAATATTGTGAAACTCACGTCTGCCCAGATTCGACGCTTTTTGTTTTAATTAAATTTAGTTTATCGGCTTGCAGTTGGAGATTCATGTCGTTGAATAATTTATACAGGTCTGTCATGTAAGCTATATCATTCTTTGATGTTATGAGCTTGTCTTGAAATTCTGTATCTTCAGCTTCCAAGAACTCTATAACAGAGTCAAACAGGTTGTAGAATCGAGTCAGACAATTGCCTCTTGAAAGCCAATGAACTTCAGTATGAAACAACAAACGATTGAAATCCTCGTCATTAGTAACACAAAGCTGATGAAATAATCCATCATTCAAAAGGCTGTTGCGGATCTTATTGACTGCTTTGATGACATATTGCGGTGATTGAAATAGTTTTTCACTTAAGTTTATAGCAAATAAAGGTTGTTTATGAATAACGCAATGTACACCAAGGACATCTGGAATTTTATTTTTTAAGTGCGCTATTAAGCCTTTATGGCACCCTATCATAGCCGGAGCGCCATCCGTAGCAATTGAAATAATATTTTTCAAAGGAATCTCTTTCTCATCGCAAAACTTTTCCAATATATTGAATATGGTTTCGTCTTTGGTATCGGTCTCTAAATTTCTAGCAAATAATAGTTCTTCACATATTTTCTCATCTTTAATAAACCTCACGTAAGACAACAAAAATGCTTCATTAGTTGGTAAAGTGGACTCATCGATCTGAATTGAGAATTGGCTTGTCCTCAAGTGATCGCACAATGATTCTTCAATGTTTTCAGCCATTTCATCAATTCGTCTTTGCACAAAATTATTGCTCAAAGGAATTTTTCGGATAATATCTGCGGCCGGTTTATGAAGCACGGTAGTTATTACTTCATTTATTGCTGGCAATGCGATGTTATGTGGTTTGCCTTTTTGAGCAATTAACAAAGAGATATTGTACGAAGCTCGAAGTCCGTCGTTATCTTGCTTAGCAGCCGCCGAAAATAGTTTTGCTACACTTGGCTGAGTATTATGCTTCTTCTCTAGGTCTTAAAAATATCCAACATTCTTGTCTCTCTTATCTGGATGCATTTTATTCAAATGATCTTGCAGACTTGAAGGCTTCATTGCTTCATTCGAAAATGTTTTTAGACATAGAAAACACAAAGGCGAGGATGGGTTTGTGGGATTTTCAATGAATCCGAATAGAATGTACATATTCCGAACAGTATTGCCGTCTCTTCTTTTTTACTTCCGACATTGTTTTGCTTTGAGAAATACGTTTAACTTCGCGAGTAGTGCAAAGGAGGCGTAAATAATGCTCATCTATTGCGCGCAAAACCACAAATGAATATAAAATAAATATTACATTGTTTATGTAGGAATGCTTAAGCACAATTATTATATAGTAGTCCAAAAATATGAATTCTTATTCTTCCTTGTAAAAAAAGGATATTTCTCTTTTTCGTATTATCTTATTTTCCCAGAAACATTATACAAATACATTTGTAAGAAATGATAAAGATCCTTTTTTTATTTTCCACATAAAAGATTTAAGAGTTCAAAAGCTCAAAACGTGCGCTACATCAGCTGCCTACCCGACGTCATTTCGCAAGTGATAAAATAAACTATTCAAGAGCTTAAAGCATGCGCTACATCAGCTCGAACCTACTTACCATACACCTTTGCGCAAATGAATATATAATGATAGCAAATGATAGCATACAGATTTGGCAATGGCAATAGCAATACGTTTGACAGTTAGTATTCTATAAATTCTATCCTGTTGAGATGCCCCGTTACGAAACGGAGCGACCGATTGACACTATTTTCATTTTTTCTTTATTCAATAAAATAGGACAGATATATAAACTACGCGGAGAGAAATATAGAACCGAGTTTGAGCAATCCTTTAATTCATATTAGTTGATGTTCACAAGTTGTTGTTGAGAGTCGAGAGCTCATGTAGTCGTTGTCTAAGAGGCCTCCTAGCTAAATAAAATTACAAATAACCCCCCAGACCTCTACACAACGCCCCCATTTTCTTTTTGGGTCTCTTACCGCCCCCCTTGATACCTGCAGCGCCCATAAGGGGGCGTTATCGCCCACTTTGGGAAACACTGAGTTATTTGATCACAAATTTCTCAGTTTATTGTTTTCAAATCGAGGTGTACGGATAATTTTTCTGGCGAGTGTATGTTCTTTTAATGGTTTTGAGTATACTATAATATCGTCAATATAGACGTGACAAACTTTCCGATACATTCGTGTAAAATATTGTTTATTGCTCTTTGAATATACTTGGAGCACTTTATTAAATATTCATATTTTCCATTATTCACTGAAAATTCAGTTTTTTTAATATCATTTTTTTACATCAATATTTGTTGAAACGCAGACTCAAGGTCTGTTGTAGAGAAATATTTAGATTCTCCCAAATTAAGAGTTTTACCTCTGGATTAGGCATTGGATATCTATCCGTTATTATCGATGACCTTTCTTAATTTTGGACTACCGTCCGCATGTATACCTTTTTTCGGAACAACCCAAACAGGAGAATTATATGGGCTTCCGCTTTGCCTTAAAATTCCTTTTTCCAATAAACTTTGTATTTCCTAAGTGACAAAATTATTTTCGGATAAAGAATATGGATATTGTTTTGACCATATAGGTTTTTCATCTTACGTTTTTATTTCTGCTTTGATATCTGTTCTAAATGGTAAACTCATGCCTATGTTTTATAGGTTTTTTTTATTATTTTGATAACATCATCCCTAAGCAGTGGGATGCTAATATTTTTAACTTCATTACCTTTGTTCAAATATGATTGGAATTTGACTTTGAATCTTCCAGTTTAAGTCAACAACATCGGTATTTTTGGCAGCTAACATTGCGCGTGAGTTACCAGTTTTGTGTAGGTACCTCTTCCTTTATTCAATTTAAAATCAGGTTTGTGTAAGTGCCTTTTCCTTTATTCAAACAAAATCTAGAAATGCTGTGCCGTTGCTTCTGTTTGCTTCCGTTTCGGATCAAAGTTCACGCTCGTTCACGCCGTTATTATAATAAAAGTATTTTTGAGAGTTGGTAACATATTTGTAAGGTTGGCACCATCAAACATGTCAACACATTAATTATATTTATATATTTTGAAATTTGAAATTGAAATTTAAATACACGATGTTATGAGCAAAGTTGATATTATGTTGTCGATTCAACAGTCTTGTTTTAATGCGTTCTTCAATTCGAGTGGAACTGAGAGTACAAATACCGTCAAATATTTGACAGCAAGTAAGTGGTCAACTTTTATATGGGAAAATGGAATTGTCGTTTTACTCTATCTTACTCGTAATTTTTCCTTATTTGCTCACCGTTTAGACCTACCCTGGACTACGACAAACATTTTAAAACCAAAGTCAGCTCAATCGGCCCAGCCGTTCTCGAGTTTTAATCAGACTAACGAACAACAATTCATTTTTATTTATATAGATAGATAGATATAGATAGATACGATATACATATATGTATGTTATAAATATACGTTCTCTGGTTGTACAGTAGATCATGCAGTAATTTATCTGGACTCTCGACTGCTTGCTGCTGGACAAGCTTATGTAGCACTTAGTCGTTGTAGATCTTTGGAAGGTGCTCGAATTGAAGAACTAGACTGTTCAAAGTTGACAGGTAAAACCCCATGTAACATTGAAGCTTTAGAAGAAATGATTCAATTAAGAAGTAATAATTCGTAAAGTCGTGAATAGAACTTGGTCGCAAATAATATAACAATAAGTCAATGAAAGGTTACGAGTAGATATTAAATGATGCCTAATTATCGATTTACTTAATCCATACTACATGTCATAGTTTAAATTTTAACAAATTTGGGGTTTCTCACATCAAACTAAAAAATTAAAAATGAATATAGCTTAAAAAAACTAAAACACACGCTTTTGAAACATATCAAACTAAAAAGTGAAAAATAATTCCTGCATTATTGTGAAAAAAGCGTGGGGTGCTTGGCCATATATCGAACATTTCCACACAACGGTCAAAATTGTGTTTTGTTTGTGTAGAAATGTTGGTGTGTACTTCCGCTGAAATGCGACTAAGTGAATCTGCTACTACATTTTCAGAATTTTTTTTATATGAGATTTCATAATCATATTCTAAAAGTTGCAGTTTCCACCGAACCAATTTAGAATTAGGTTCTTTAAAATTAATTAACCACATGAGTGGTTTGTGATCGGTATTAATTTAAAATTTTTGGCCGTGTAAATAAGGACGGAAATATTTAGTAGCCCATATAATGGCTAACATTTCTTTTTCAATGGTTGAATACTTTAATTCAGTATCTGTAAATGTGCGACTAGCAAATGGTACTGGTTTTTCATTATTAGGTGTGCATTGGGAAAGGACTGCTTCTAGTGCCACATTACTTGCGTATGTCGTAAGAGTGAAGGGTTTTGAAAAATCCGGATATTCAAACAATGGATCATTACATAATAGGTTTTTACAATCTTCAAATGCGGATACGAATTTTTTGCCAATTTGGACTGCATCTTTACCTTTTAATTGTTGAGTTAGGGGTTTTGTAATCGTAGCGAAATCTTTAATGAATTTTCTATAGTATCCAAGCAAACGTAAAAATGATTTTATTTGTTTTCTGGTCTTTGGAAAGGGAAATGATTTTATAGCACTAATCTTTTTTGGATTTGGTTTGATTCCTCTGTCCGTAAGTATGTATGTGACCTAAATACTCGATTTCCTTTCTCAAAAATTCAGATTTTGCAGGTAGCAGTTTAAGGTTAGCATTATTTAATTTTTTAGAGATTGCTTTTAAATCTTTAATATGTTCCCGAAGAGATGGCGAGAATATTATTATATCGTCTAGATATATAAGACAACATTTGCCATTCAGGTCGGCCAAAACATTATCCATAACCCTTTGGAAAGTCGCTGGGGCATTTGTAAGTCCAAATGGCATTCTTACAAACTCAAAGTGTCCTCCTTCTGTGGAAAATGCCGTCTTGTTTATATCTTTCGGATGCATCTCGATTTGGTGACAACCGCTAGCTAAATCTAATGCTGTGAATTATTTAGCCCTGCCAATTCTATCTAACACATCGTTGTTGTTAGGCATAGGATATTTGTCTTTAATAGTTTTCTCATTTAGTTTGCGATAATCTACCACTAACCGTTTTTTTTTTATTTGAAGCGTCCATTCTTTTTGATACTAGGAACGTTGGAGCACTCCATGGAGAATAACTATGTCTAATTATATTTTGTTACAGCAGGTTATCGATTTGCTTCCTAATTTCTTGTGTTTCCTTTTGGCTATAACGAAATGTTTTAGTGTGAATGGGAATTTTGTCTGTGGTTCTAATCCTGTGCTTGATTAAGTTAGTGAAAGGTAAGGTATTTCCATCTTTGAAAAAAAGCATCGGAAATTCAAAGCAGAGTTTTTTGAGTTGAGTAATTTCCTCATTATTAAGGAGCTGAGTTCGTATATACATAAGTTTTAAAATCCTGACTATCGAATGTCGTTTCGTTATTTTCTTTTTCCATTAAGTTGACTTCAAAATAATCTTGTTCTCTGCGGTTTTGTACTTCTAAATATGTATCTAAGCAGAATTGTTTGTCTTGGCTTGAAAAATTATGAACTTTCATATAACAAAGATTATTTTCGGCAGTATAAATTCCACCTGATATTACAATGTCTTCGGAAATAGTTGTGGTTTGAAACAAGAAAATTCCGTCTGTGACGTTTACTGGTAGCTGAATAATCTTTTTGAATCCTCTTCAATTGCATATGACCGAATTTGATTTCTCTTCTAGCTCTATATTTATTTTCGAAGTTTTTGTTCCAAGTATCTTTAATGGAATGTTTACAATAGCTTTTATTTCTTGCAATATATCTATTCCGATAAGCCCATCAAAATATGGATGAAAATCAAATAAAAGAAATGAGTATTGTGACAAATCAGAGAATTCACTGAACAATGGAATCATAGTCCTGTTATGTAATTGGAACTGATTTAGTACTGTCTTGATGGCTATTGGTGTATGTAATTTAATTTGATTTTCTTTTTGAATATAATTAGGGTTAATAAAGGAAAAAGTAACACCGGTATCTATAAGAAACTTGAGTGCTTTATCGAAAACCTTATTTACCATAATATATGGTAGTTTGGACTTGTTGTCTTTATTTATTAAGTATCCTGTCTGTTGTCTGAGGCTTTTTGTGGAAAATTTGCCGCCTCATTAAAATTGTGCATTTGTGCTTGTTGATCAACATTACTTATTGGATTTCTAGGCTGATAGTTGGTGGTTTCTCTATTGAATTGTTTCTGTTGATTGTTATTGTTATAGTTATTATCTTTTAACATAATTGCTAACATGTTATTTCTTTTGTAATTTTTATCAATATTGTCATAATCGTTACGATAACGCTTATAGCAACGTCTTTCATCATTTCCTCTATTATCGCTTCTATCGTTACCACTACGTTTATGACGCCTTTCATTATTTCCCCTAGTTTGCTTATACTCTATACTTCTAATTAATATTGTCGGGCACCATATTCCTGTTTTTGCTCCGGTCTTTTCATATTCGTTTGAGCGAAAGAAGTTTCTTTTTCTTTTAACGCCCATTCGAAGGCCTCTCGAAGGTTGGTTGGTTTCATGGATCTTATTGTAGCTCCTAATGGGCCCCTAATTCCTGTTAAAAATGAGTTGAGACATATGTCTGCAAACAATTTTTTTTTTCTTCACCACGATCTGCTCCGATTCTGTAGTTTCCGCTATTCTAAATAACGCTAATTTAATCTCACCGACTTTGTCATATAATGTACGTAAAGAACAACCCTCCTGCACAGAATTGTGGGCTCGAACATAAGAGTGGATTCATCTCTCTAGTCCGCGCAATGTAGGATGAGAGCGGCCTTAATTTCTTCCCAATTAAGATTGGCTCCAGATTCTACGTATGATGCCTTCGCTAGCCTTTCCTTCGATTTTATTTCGAATCGATCTTAAGAGTAGCTGACCATATGGCGTTCTACTAGTGTCCCTAATCAGTGCTAGAATTTCCTCCACATTCGTTATAAATACGTTTAAAGTTTTGAGATTACCATCATATGTAGGCAAAAAACGAATTGCGTCAGGTACCTTCAAAGTTGATAGGACATCAAGTGGATTAACATTTCGCTCTCCTTGATTCGAAAGGACGTATTCTGATGAAGAAATCGTAGATGACTGATCGTCTTGTCTTGTTGCGATGACCTCTGTATTCTTGGATATGCCGGTGTTGTTTCCGGTTCGACTCCTGGTGTTTTTTGCTCCTCTCATGGTAGCTTTTGTCTGTTAATTAGGACTTACTATTAGTAATGAATATGTATTTTATATTTAAAATTTACGTGTAACAAAGCTAATATATTTGTATATACTAATATGGGTTCGAACTTGTTTCAACTACACGTTAAAAAATTCTGAGCACATATAGTTGCCCCCAGTCTATGAGTCGCACTGAAACTAACTGCAACCGTCTCAAACATATTCTACGACACGTTCGCTCGGCCTGAGCGCATATTGTTGTTTTGCGCTGCTGCCCCGCACGTCGCTACACATCGCTTTTTGTTGAATACATATGTATAAATGTACATTGACAAAAATTTTGACGCTTCAATTGCTTCAACAAGAAAACGATATTTACATAAGCAAAAATTTTACTTTGCCCATATACATATGTATGTGTTTCACGCACCGCTCCAACATATTATTAGAAAAACACAGAGCAACGGAATCCACACAAGCAAACTATTTACTTTGCTTCACTAATATATGTAAGTATGTATATGCTTCAATCGCTTTTTGTTGTACACATACAAATGTACATAGGCAAAAATTTTGACGCCTGTTCGCACTGTACCGAATGATCCCGTTATCCCTGTGTGCTTCACGCATTGCTTCAACAAGAAAACGGAATCACGGCTTCACTGATATACATATAGTATATGTGTTTCACGCACCGTTCTAACATAGTATTATTAGAAAACACAAAACCACGGAATCCACACACTCAAATTATTTATGTGCATTGCTTCACTGACACACTTGTATGCATATATATGTACATATATATATTTTATCTCCTTTTTTTTTGTACTGTTTGATTGAACTTCACACCACTATTCTATGTGTTTTTACTTTAATTTGAAATACTTACATACGTACAGTTTATAATGTAGTGTCCGGACCGAGATGGAATAATAGGTACAATTACCGACTGCGCCAGTTACCAGTTTTGTGTAGGTGCCTCTTCCTTTATTCAATTAAAAATCAGTTCTGTGTAAGTACCTTTTCTTTTATTCAAACAAAATCCAGAAATGCTGTGCCGTTGCTTCTGTTTGCTTCCGTTTCGGATCAAAGTTCACGCTCGAATAATATTAGAAAAATAGCCGCTTCGCGATTCTCTCTAGAAAATAGCTGCTTCGCGATTCTCTCTAAAAGAAAAAAATAGATGCTTAGTGATTCTCTCTTCTCTTCTCCTAAACTCTCCAGCATCTGTACAAATAGGGTAGAGAAGGTAACTCCTCCCCCCTAAGTACTGAATGAGGTCCGGAATGGTGACACATCTGATGGTACGAACAAAGGTATCTTCCTTAAAACTTGACCCTTCTCTAGTCTAGATTAAGTATGAATGGTAGTTTATTCGATTTATATAACATGAATAAGTATAGTATGCGGTTGTTAATTTGCCTTGTTAGATAAATACATTTTTCATTGCGTTCATTGCTTCTTCTATAAATACAGTGTTTATAACTATTATATTACTTATCATTCTGAATTTTAAGCGTATATACTGTATATCTATATATATAAAAAGAAGTTACATTTCCTTGGTAATCTTATAACTCAAGAACCGCCGAATCGATTGACACAAAAATTTTAGAGTTCGTTCCTATCTATAAGGAGGTGGTTTGTGTGAAGTTTGTTTGGAATCGGTGCAGCCGTTCCTGAGTTTGACATTTTTTGTGAGTAAATACACTGTACCAAAATCAAGTATTTTCAATACGATTTATCAATTTTACATCGTGCTCTCATTGCGTACAGAATATTAATTTGCTGTCATTGGAATTCAGTTGACAGTTTTCTTATGTGCTTTGAGTTCTTTTATATCTTGCTCTCATTTTGAACAAACATACTTTTGGTGAGTGTTAACCATGTGTTTCTTTTTTAATTGTATTTTAATTGCTTCATTTTTATATATATAGTTCAATTGCCAAGCGTTACTTAATTTTCACAATTTTAATTTGATATCGGTGAGTGTTTTCTTTATTTGCACAATTGAGGTTATGTCCAGTGTGAGTGTATGTGAATTCATATTTCCACGCACACACATTGAAGTTTGAATTAAATGTATAATTTTTTCTAGAAATAATTTTCAATGTATTGCTTTTACATTCAATTAGTCATACACTGTACTGAAAGAATGCCACGTTCAAGACGACCAAACATTGGCAGACGTTCACGTCAATCAAATGCTACAGCGTTAAATCGATGATCACAAAGTGAAGAAGATCGTGTTCGACGAAATGAAATGGAAACACAACGACACAGACGGAGAACTCACTTGGATAAGAGTGAAGCACCAAGAAACCGTCGTGGGCGTACGTCCATTTATTATATACGTCAAATGGAACACGCGGCTTTCAATTACGATGCCACCATTGATTACAGCATGTATGCCTACATTGGCCAGATGAATATAGAAAGTACATATACATTGCAAAGCATTTAAATTCATAAACGAAACGCCTGGCATGTGTTGTACTGGTGGGAAAGTCAAATTACCGGTGCTAGAACTTCCGCCAGAACCTTTGCATTCATTGGTTTTTGGTAATTCCCCAACGTCAAAGCATTTCCTCTTAAATATTCAAAAATACAATTCATGCTTTCAAATGACATCTTTTGGAGCTACAAATATCATAAAAGATGGATTTATGCCGACGTTTAAGGTGATTTCTTCGTGTGGAATTAGCAATATCATTTTTAATTTATGTGCCGTCCCTGTGTTCGATGTTTTTAGAAATTAAGATCCGTTATCATCTATATATATTTCTCGACCGTTACCGATTCAAGGTCAATTATACCATAAGGCTGGGTCTTTGCTACCATTCCCAGATGATGATCATAAATTTTTGCAAATATATTTCATTGATGGTGAGAATCGTGAATTAAATAAGCGCTGTGCAATTTCGACGAATACGAGAAGATCAATCGTGAATGAATTGCAAACATTTTTTCATCAACACAATGATTTGGTGAAATTGTTTAAAGTGGCACTCGAACGGATGCCCTCCGATGGCCACAAAATCATAATAAAAGCCAATAAAACACCAATTGGGGAGCACACCAGACGATTCAATGCACCAACGATTGATGAAGTAACCATTGTTGTGGTTGGCGAACAGTTTCAGTCACGAGACATTGTTTTGTATCGTAGAAATGAGAATTTACAACGTATTTCAGAACTCCATCGCTGTTATGATGCATTGCAATACCCCATTTTGTTTTGGAGAGGGGACGATGGCTATCACATCAACATACCAATGATAAATCCAACAACTGGTACATATACATTTTATTTTGTTTAACACGTTCGCGTTCATTTGAATTTAGCGGGTGGCTGCCAGATAATCACTTAATTTTTCAATACAAAATTGAAGAGCGGGAATTCCCGCTTTTTTTCTACAGGTTAATTTTTTTAAATAGTCTGAACAAATTAGGGAATTCCCGCCATTACCACATGAATTTCCTATGCACTTTTGTCGCGATTTCCCGCATTTCGTTTTATTGAAACTTCCCCTCAACAAACCCCAAATGACTGGCACGTTAACCTTGAATGGGGATTCCCCAAATTAAATTTGTTTGAATTGCGGTTGGCCTGTTAGGGATGGTAGTTCACGACTTTACCAACACTAAAAATGTGAAGTGATAAGAAGTGAACCATTTTTGACGGTAGAAAAGCCTATCAATAGCTATTCAAATAGCGCGCGAATTCCCGCAATTGTTTTATTGAAGGAAACATGAATGACGGGAATTCCCGCAATTTACGCGAATGTGCTAAATATGATTTATAAATCATTTTCATTCGCTAATTAATTTTTGCAATACAGGTCAAGAATCAACAGAAAAAGTCAGTGTTTTCGTACCGATTGATGATTCGCCCTCAGAAACAAATTTTATTTTGCGATGCAATCAACTTTCGCATCAATATATCATCGATATGTACGCCAAAATTGAAAGTGAGCGATTAAATTTCATCCGTTACAATCAAGCCCGATTAAGATATATTTTGCGTGACGCAATAATCAATGATGTAAATGTGAATGATATCGGCCGTTTAACAATTTTACCATAATCATATGTTGGTAGCCCACGTCATATGCATGAACATGTACGAAATTATGGACGACCGGATCTATTCATAACATTTACGTGCAACCCGAAGTGGGTCGATGTGTCTGATTGTTTACTTGATGGTCAGGTGCCAAAAGATCGGCATGACATAACTGCCCGTGTATTCCAACAAAAATTGAAAAAATTAATGGATCTGATTGTCAAACTCCGTGTATTTGGAGAAGTGCGGTGCTTTATGTATACCATAGAGTGGCAAAAAAGAGGCTTACCTCAGGCACATATTTTGATTTGGTGCGTAAACAAAATAACCCATGATATGATTGATACCGTCATATCGGCCGAAATTCCAGATCAAACCATCGCCAGGATTATTCGAAGTTGTCACGAAAAATATGATTCACGGTCTCTGTGGTGATATTAATCGAAATCTACTTTGTATGATTGATGGTAAATGTTCGAAACGTTTTCCAAAGCAATTGATTGCTGAAACAATTACAGGAGATGATGGATATCAGTATCACAGTATCGTCGACGATCAACTGAAGACAACGGTAAATCAACTGTAATTAAAATTAAAAATCAAGATGTTGAAATCGATAACCGGTGGATAGTTCCGTACTCACCGATGCTGTCAAAAATGTTCAACGCTCACAACAATGTAGAATATTGCAATTCTGTAAAATCAATCAAATATATTTGCAAGTATGTGAATAAGGGCAGCAATATGGCTGTTTTTGGAGTGGCTCCTGAGAATAATCATGACGAAATTTTGCAGTACCAAATGGGGCGCTATATTAGTACGAATGAAGCTGTATGGCGTATTTTATCGTTTCCAATTCATGACAGACATCCGGTTGTTGTACATTTGGCAGTTCATCTTGAAAACGACCAACGTGTTTACTACACTGCTGCAAAAGCCGAACAAAGAGTAGTAGAGCCACCAGTAACTACACTGACAGCTTATTTCCAGTTATGTGAAACTGATGAATTTTCCAGGACTTTGCTATATTCGGAAGTGTCTCACTATTTCACATGGAATGCATCAAAACAAAAATTTCAACATCGCAAACAAGGCACACCTGTTGATGGTTATCCAGGTATTTTTCGAACAGATGCTTTGGGACGCATTTTTACAGTTAGTCCAGCTAATGTTGAATGTTTTTACTTGCGAATTTTGTTGGTGAACGTACATGGACCTCAATCATTCCAACATTTACGAACTGTTACTGATCAATTGTGCGCAACATACCGTGAAGCATGTCAACACTTGCATTTGCTGGAAGATGATACGCATTGGGATGCTACGCTTCGTGATGCATCAATTGTTTCTCCACCAATTCAAACTCGTATGTTATTTGTGATCATAATATCAACATGTTTTCCATCAAATCCACTGGAATTGTGGAATAAATACAAAGATTTCATGGCTGAAGACATTTTGATTCGACTTCGACATCGTTCCAATGATCCTGCATTGCTGCTGACATTGGAAATGTATAATGAAGCCTTGATAATGATCGAAGATTTGTGCCTTACGATTGCAAATAAGGCATTAGGGCAATTAGGATTAACTCCACCAAATCGTCCAATGCATGATTTATTTGAACGAGAATTGCAACGCGAACTGCAATTCGATCGTAATGAATTGCGTGCGTTCGTACAAACGTATACTCCACAATATGTAAATGGCAAGTGATCAAAATGGGTTTATCACGTTACCGAATAATTTTTCAATAATTGTATCATCAAAAGAAGAACTCATTGATCGCGTTTTTCGAAATATTGCTCAAAATTATAATAACCACCATTGGTTAGAGAACGTGCAATTTAAAAAAAAATGTCAATGAAATCAATTTCCACATCCAGGAAAAATTGTCAGGTAATTCGGAAACGTATAAATCCTTTGATACTGCTATGAATGATGAAGACGCAGTCAATTATTCGGTTGAATTTTTAAATTCTTTTTAACCACCAGGCATGCCACCGCATAATTTGAAGTTGAAAGTTGGTTCATCGATTATACTTCTTCGAAATCTTAATGCACCGAAACTTTGTAATGGGACGAGACTTTCATTGAAGAAATTGATGCCAAATTTAATTCAAGCAACAATTCTCACTGGCAAAGCAAAAGGTGAAATTGTACTAATACCGCGCATCCCATTAATACCAACGGACATGCCATTCGAATTTAAACGTCTTCAATTTCCTGTTCGGCTATCTTTTGCTATGACCGTCAACAAAGCTCAAGGGCAAACGCTCCAGGTGTGTGGAGTTAATTTAGAGGAAGCTTGCTTTTCTCACGGTCAACTGTACGTTGCATTCGAGAGTTGGAGCCACGAAAAATTTGTTTATTTATGAACCACAAAATAAAACAAAAAATGTTGTGTATACAATTGTATTAAATTGAACATTGCTTTTCTTTTCATTATTGTGTTAAGAAATCATCTTTTAAGCAATCAATTTTTGCGTAGAGAAGCGCGCTGGTAACGCTAGTATTTCTATAAATTAACAATATTAAACTAAATATTAAATGTTATTTTGAAAATGTACTACTACTTTACGCTCCAATCGCTGAAGAGACAACTTCTAGCTTACCACATATGGCAAACTATGTAGTGTTCTATATCTAGTAAGCAATGAGCAATGGAGTCTGCACAGGCAGAGATGCCCCGTTATTACAATAAAAGTATTTTTGAGAGTTGGTAACACTGTAAGGTTGGCACCATCAAACATGTCAACACATTAATTATATTTATATATTTTGAAATTTGAAATTGAAATTTAAAT
>NW_026093259.1:0-5954 GCF_024586455.1 Bactrocera neohumeralis | reverse complement strand
GGTAAATGTTTCCAAAACCTTTGGAAAAGGCCAAAACTTTTTGGTGGACTTTGGACGCCCCAACATGGGAAACCCCATATTCAAGCCAAAAAAAAAAAATTAAAAAGGGAAAAACAAAAAATTTGTTTTTGGTTAAGGGGGGCCCCAAAATAACCCCCATACCCAATTTAAAAAAAAATTATATATTTTTTTAAAAATAATGGACTATAATTCAGCAAAAATTTAAACCTTTTTAAATAAAAAGAAATATTGAAAAAGATAAATCAAAACCCCTTTAAAGGGAAAAATTCCAAAAATGCCCCTTTTGGTACATCACAAAAAAGCCATCCACTCGGATCTAAATTTTCCCCTTTTTTATAAAAAATAAAATTAAAAGGGTTTTTAACTTTGCAACCCCCAAAGAATTAATTTACAAAAAACCCCTTTATTTAAAATTTTTAGTTTAATAAGAAACCCAATTTAAAAACATCTGATTTAAAAAGGCATTTTTAATTAGATCTCCCCTTTTGAATTAATTTAAATTTAAAAATTTAAACAAAATGAAAATTTAAATTTGGTACATACATGGGAATTATTTTTAAATTCATTTGGAGATCAATAAAAAAAATTTTAAAAACAAATTTTTGGGGTTTTCCTTACGAATAGGGAAACAACCAAAAAAAAAAAAAAATTTTAACCAAGCAGAGCATTTAAACCCAAAAAGGAATTTATTCTTTTAAAATCACTAAAGAAGTCGTTTTACCCGTTTGAACAAATTTTCAAAGAAACATTTTTTTTAATATCCAAAAGAAAAAATTAAAAATGAACTTTTAAACCCTTTTTTTTCCGATAAAACGATATACCACGTCATCGCGGGGCGATTTCCAAAAATGTAAATGAAGACTAACCACAGAAATGTCCTGTAAAGAGAAAAAAACGGGCCAAACGGATATTTCAACCAAAAAAAAACGCAAAAAGTTAAGAGAATTCGCAGAAATGAAAGAGGGTTTAAAGAAAAAAAAGCATTTAACCCTTTAAAAAATGGCACAAAATACAAACATACGATGCCACACATGGGTTTTGTCACCAACCAAAAATTGAAAAAATTGTTTTCCAAAACAACAACAGATAAACAGGGGAAAATTTTTTTTTGTTGGAAAATGGGGTTTTAAAAGGGGGAAAACAAACGATCCCATTGTCACCGCTTTTTTGCTCCGGGAAAATCTTTCGGAAAGGGCGTTAGGGGTTCATATTGAGCAAGGGCGCAACCCCCAATCTATCGCAACCTTTTCCCGAACCTGCATAAGAAGTATAACTTCAAAAATGCTCCCGGCTTCGACTTAGTGACTGCTAATGTTTAAAAAAAATTCAACGCGAAAGCAATAGCAAAGCATACGATGATAATAATAATAAATAATAATAAACGCTTGTTTAAATCTCAGTTAATACCATTGTCATGGAAGGTATCTAATCTAGTAAAAACCTGAAAAAAGCGCAATATGAAACCTCGTCATATCATCAACCTCTTTTGCCTATTTTGTCCAAACTACTTGAAGCTGTAATCATAAGAAGGTTTCAGAACATAATTGAAAGGACCAATTCATCAATTTGGATTTAGATCTCAACTTTCCACAATCGATGAAATTCATCGAATAACGAGCATAATCGAAGATGCGATGGAAAAAAGCACAATTGCACTGTGTTTCTTGATGTATCCAGGTGGCGTTCGATAGAGTGTGGCACCATAAACAAGAGATCTAGTTGACTATTACCTGAGCAACCATTACTTCAGAATCAAACAGAGACAATCATATACCAAGTGTCCTGTGACCACTATAAATTTTGTTTACTAGCGACATGCTACGCCACCAAACTTCGCACTACACATTTGCCAGATGATACCTGCATCATTGTGACCAAGTCTCACACAGAATGCAATCTTCACTAAATCAAACTTTGTAGAATGGATACAGAGATGGTACATTACTTGAAAATGAGTTGTTTATCCTTATAAATTCTGCACCATTATTCATCATGGTGCAAAGATTCCGAAACAAAGTTCTGCGAAAAAATTGGTTACAAAATCTCCTAGTTGTCGGGCTTGTTTGACAACTAAGAGAGACTAGAAATCGCAGGCACAAACTGAAAAAAAAACAAAAGTTTCATCGTCTATTAAGAATCTAAGAAAAAATAACAAATATAATTGGGTTTCACAAGTCTCATAAAGTTATACGTCATAAAGATTCGAAAACATAACATTGAGAATTGGAAATGTGTAAACTCATTTGTGTATGAAATCCAACTACAATTTTTTAAACAAGTGGGTAAAAATTTATAATTTACGATTTTACGATGCTTTAGGACGGGTTGTGAGTACCCCAAATATTTAGATGCTAAATTTAGTTTAAAAAGAAAAAGCTTATTATTACAGTTTTTATTGTTTAACTTCATAAATTGAGAAAATATTGCTTTGTTATTTGTGACCATCACTTAATTACGTATGATTGAATTTATGCGTCGATCTTAACGTAAATGATGTTGGTCCTCAACGTCAGCTTACACAGCCGTATTAGTTTTGCGGGGATACCAAATTCAGACATCGTGGCATAAAGACAGCTCCTTTTCGTACTGTCGAAAGCAGCTTTGAAATCGACGAAGAGGTGGTGTGTGTCGATTCTCTTTTCACGGGTCTTTTCCAAGATTTGGCGCATGGTGAATATCTGGTCGGTTGTTGATTTGCCAGGTCTAAAGCCACACTGATAAGGTCCAATCAGTTTGTTGACGATGGGCTTTAATCTTTCGAATAAACCTTATACGCGATCTTGAGGCTTATCTACCCCGGTAGTTGGCGTAAATTGCGGGTTCTCCTTTCTGTGGATTGGGCTGAGCACAGGTAAATTCAATCGTTTGGGGATGCTTTCATCCGACCATATTTAACAAAGAAGCTGATGTATGCTCCTTATCTGTTCTTCGCCAGCATGTTTGAATAGCTCGGTCGGCAATCCATCGGCCCCCGCCGCTTTGTTGTTCTTCAGACGAGTAATTGTTATTCGAACTTCTTCATAGTCGGGCAATGGAACGTCCGCTCCATCGTCATCGATTAGGGAATCGGGTTCGCCTTCTCCTGGCGTTATACTTTCACTAACATTCAGCAGGCTGGAGAAGCTCTACTTTTAGATCACCTATGTCACCTTTGGTTTCTACAAAAGTATGCTCTATCTAACCTTCTGTTAGCCGCCGCATTTTTTTCAGAAATTTGGAGCACTATTTGACCATTTTGTTCGGTAAATGTGCACGTTTATTTTCAACTCTCGGTATCTATCCCATCTAGCACGTGTTGCCGTCGATTGTAACGTTACGAGGTAGGCAGTATGTTTTCTATCCGCTGCGCCAGGGCACTCGTCATACCACGTTATTTTGTCTTTTCCGAAACTCATCATTCGGCTGCAGCTGTACGGCGAGTTATTTGAAATGCCGTCCACAGTTCCCGCCATACCGAGTTGTTGACGAGAGTGCTCCAGAGAAGAGCAGGAGTCAAACCGAGCAGAAAAAATCGTTCTGGTGTCTCGTTGTGATTGCAGCTTCTCGATGTCGAACGACGTCGTTTTTGCTACGTTTTTGCGCAGAAGGAACTGTACGCACGTCTAGAACACTGGAGACGTCTTCTGTCCATCATAACACAATCGATCTGGTTGGTGACTTTTCGATTCGAAGACAGCCAAGTAGCCGGATGTATTTTCTTGTGCTGAATCTACTATTCAAGTAACCATATTTCGCCATCTGATTGGAAGTCATTCACGATTTCGTCGAACTATCTATTTTGAAATCTTTCGCAACATTTTAAAAAAATTAATTTTGTTAACACCTAAAACTATTTCCACCTTCGATCCGTAGAGTTGCAAGATGAAATATTACGAACTAATAAATACATATGTAAATATCAATTCAAGATTCTAATAAAGTGTTTTCCTATCCTGTAGATCTTAAGATACATCATTCAAAGCACTATTCGTGCAAAGTTTCATCCCAGTTTATTAACTGTTTCTGATATGCACACCCGAAAATGGAAGAATTAAAGTTAATGTTGGAGGATGCGACAAAAGAATGTAAGAAGAAGGTTGAAATCGCCAGGGGTTGGATATGTGATTTCACCTCCAAGTGGGTGCTGCACCCATCATCAATTTTTACCTGGCTCCTATAAATCCCTCATACCATCTCGGTATAAATTTTATGTCTCCGCACACCCCATGAGATTGTTTTTAACTATACAATGCAATACATGTGTGTGCGTGTGATATCGTATTACTTTATGCTGTATGGTTTGGGACTACTTTCAAGTGCATTGCTTAAAATGTATATCGTATCAATAGGTTATCGTATGTATACATTCCAACCAAAGTTCAGGTCCGGCACTCGAAATGTTGCCAGTTAAAACCCATAAATTCGGTTTGAAAAATTATTTTTATTTATTTTAAAAACAAAGTTTGCAAAAACATAATTTTAGGAATTACTTTTTATATACCACCTTTGTTTCCCTTGAGAAAAACAATAAAATGCCCGAATGTCTTTTTATTTTCCCCAGCCCCAAGTTTTTTTGCATTTAACGGTTTCACCGTTTCCCCAAAAAGGCTCAAAAGAATAATATTGATTCGCATCTGGGGAACGGGGAGCCATTGTGGTCTAATGGTTCGATACGTTGTTGTTCAGCCTTTTTGTTCCCGCGCTTTTTGAGACGATGCGAGACTTTTGAAATCCATGGGTTTTCGTCCGAAAATTTTGTTGCCCCGGCAAAAACCTCCGAATCTTTCCCCATAATGTCGCTTTACTTTGACGCCAGGGTGGGTAAAAAAATTGGGGAAATGCCCATCT
This sequence comes from Bactrocera neohumeralis, assembly GCF_024586455.1. NCBI lineage: Eukaryota > Metazoa > Arthropoda > Insecta > Diptera > Tephritidae > Bactrocera > Bactrocera neohumeralis. Next base: position 1,106 of record NW_026093259.1, on the reverse strand, counting down.
GGATAAGGGGCCCAAAACCCTTTTGTGGGGAGTGGCTCATGGTGGGCCAACGATGACGTTTCTTGAACGGGGGTAATAAACCACGTTTTGAGATTTTTCTTTGGAAAATTTTTTTGTCAAAAAAAAATTTCGAATTTGACCGCCGGCCCGCAAAACGTTTTTTCCCCTCAAGTCTTTCGTTGTTTCGGTGTGAGATCGGGCCTTTTGAACTTGTAAAACGGGCCTTAATTTTTTTAATGCGCGGGTGCTGGGCGGGAAATTTTTGTTTTAGCCATTTGATTTGGGCCCTTTGTCGTGGTTTTGCTCGTCCTTTTTCCTTTTCCAACCATCTCACTGACGGTTTGTTTTTGACCATTTATGGCGTTTTTGCACAGTATCTTAAATGAGGGCGATAAACATAAAAATTTTTTCAATTAAGGGGTTTTAGCTCACGAACAATGCGGCGGATTTTCCCCGTAAAATAAACAACCCCACTTTCTTTGAATTCCTCGGATTACTTTTTTCGTTCACTTTTGGCGAACCTTTTTCATTGTGAAAAATTTCCCAACGTCATTCAGCTAATTTATAAACAGGGCGACAGCTGTCTGAAGTTGGTTGCACTTCGAGTGTCGGACCCTGTAAATATATTTTGTATTGTTGTAAATGGAGTACATACGTTTATATAAATGCATATATTTTTATGTGTTTTTTTTTTTGTAGGTATGTACGTATGTTCAATATATTTGAAAATAGATATTTAATATTAGTGCACTGTATATGTGTTTATAATAAATATTAAATTGTATTCCTTGGACGGACAGGCAGACATACGGTTCATTAGTCTCTCGTCTCCTGATTATTTGTATATACATATATATGTGCATATTTAACCTCTATCTTAGTTTTAAGTGAAACAAACAACCGTTAGGGAAAACAAAACTATTATCCTCCTGCCAGCAACGTTTGCAAGAGTAGCAACAGCCGAATTAATGTAGAAAATTAAAAATGTAATAATTCATAAATATTTATAAATAAAACAAACATAATTCATCATAAAGAAGAACGAATAATAAAATTATACAGTTCTTTAATTTTTTATAGATTCTTATCCGAGTTATTTAGGAAAA
>NW_026093258.1:0-5795 GCF_024586455.1 Bactrocera neohumeralis | reverse complement strand
ATTAGTATAATTAGACCGATGTAAGCCCTTAAAAAATACCAATTAAAAAAAAAAAATTTATTTTCCAAAAAATGTAAAAAACAAGTAGAAATTGCGAAATGGTTCGGTTTGACCCATTACATCAATTTTGAAAAAGTGATCTGTTTTTTTTTTGTTAAAACACCAAACTAACGAAAAAATAAAAAACCCCGGTTGAAAAGGGTACTACTTGGTTTTTAATGCAGAATAAAATATATTCCATTTGGGAGGATTTTTACTAAAAGAAAAAGAAAAGGTGATCCCCAAAAAATTGGGGCAACAAATTTAACCAAGAAAGGCTGGGGAAACCCCAAAAAAATAAGAAATTTTAAAAAAAGTTTGCGGTGGCGCGCCGTTGATGAAAGTGTGCGTTCAATGGAGAAAAACATTCAAAAGTTTAGAAATTATGAGCCCAAGAATTTTTTTCAACAAAAAAGGGTTTTTTAAAGTGTCTTCGATCGCATTTTGTTTTAAAAGGCCAAAGTTTCAGGGGCAAATTGAAAAGGATCGTCTTCCTGTTGTTTGCTGAAAATATGGATTAAAAATTTAAACCATTAATGATTGGTAAAATCCAATGCAAAAACATCAAATTTCCCCTTTTTATCTAAATTCAAAGTAAAGGGATGACCGAAATTTATTTTTTAATGGCTACAAGGGAACCCAACAAATGAAAAAACAAAATAGAAAATTTTATTTTTTATTGATAATTACCCCCACACTGCAATGGAACTTTGAGCAATGCAGACTGAATTTCCCCCACCTAACACCACTTCAGTTTTAACCACTGACAAAGGCATAACGAAGTTTAAAAACATTGTACCGAAAAGGTTTTTTTAAAACCGCGAAAGCATGGGGAAAAAAAAGGGTTACCTTTTCGATTTATGATGCAATGAATATTCCATAAACCTGAAAATTTAAATCGACTTTAAAAAAGTTTTCGAGTTTACGGTTTTTTTAAGGTCAAAATGTAGTTTAAACACGAAATGTACTTCACAAGAAGTGGTGTGTTCCCCCAAATGCAGAAAAAAATTTTAAAAAGTATGTAAATCATTTCTTGTTTTTATGGAAAATTGAAAAAAAAAATAAAAACTCTATAATTCGTATATTCTTATGTTGCCCTTATTTTATAACCCGATAACGAAAACCCCCTCGTATTTAAATTGTGGTCCTTGCAAATACGAGTTACAAATTTTACTGTTATATATACAATGTATATTACAACATTTTTAAAGAAATGTTTACATCATATGTATGTATTTTTTTATAAAAATATGTTCCCTTAAATTTAAAAAAGGGGAAATTATTTCACACTTTTATGTTAAGAACAATGCCAAAAAAATAAAATTATAGTTTTTTTAAAAAATCGCGGGGAGTGTCCAAGGGCTAATTGACCCACTTTAATTAGTTTATTTCAGAATAGAAAATCTAGATATTTGAGTTTAAATAAAAATTAACCCCTTTTTTTGGGAAATTTAAATTTTTAAATAATATTTTGCTCTTTTTATATCCACTAACATATCACTAATTCGCCTGTAAAATTTTTTTTCGTTTATTTTTAACTAAAAAATTAAAAGTTCAATTTTCCCAAATTTAATAAATCAAAATTTTTTCCCACGCGAAAATTATACCCTTAAAATTAAAAAAGGCATCCTTTTTCTGTTGGCAAACATTTTTTTAAGCGGATTTATAAATTTTTCGGGATTATTATAATTACCCCAAAAAATTTTTTTTAGCTCAAACGGTATTAAACCCTTGAGTGTTTTCCCATCCCGCCCGCCCGGGATCATTGTGGTTTAAACGTTTTCTCAGGGTGAGTCGCTAACAGACCGACAGTGGACATATCCAGCCCAGGGTCGCCCTTTTTCCACCATCCGAAGCCAGTGATCTTCCCCTTCCACCTTAAATGAAAAAAAAAAGTAATTAGTAAAGAATTCCCTCCACTATTTTGGGTCTTCTTCTTTGGGGTAAAACCCCCCGCAGGGTTATATGAGTTTCCGTTTTTGGGGGTTTAATGCGGGTTTTCAAGATAAATAAAATTATCTTTTTCGGTATTACTGTTAACAGTGGCGTGAACCCGCGATTAACGACTGTTTTTTGATGATTTATCTTTTCCCTGGGACCCCAGACCATTTACTTTTCTTCCATCCCTTCTGGGGGGCAAATTTTGAATTCAAAAAGCTTATCATTGCATTTTTACAGGAATAGTTTAAATAGTTGGGTCGCCTAGTCGAAAAATCTTTTTGATAGAAGGCCTTTTAAGGTCTTTCCTTTAGATGAGCTTTTGTCGCTCAACGTAATTTTTCACAAAATGGCGTAAAAAGGGTTCCTTTTTTGGGTGTCGAAAAACTTTAAAATCGACAAAGAGGTGGGGTTTTGGATCCTCTTTTTACGGGTCTTTTTCCAAAACTTGGCGCATGGTGAATATCTGGGCTGGTTGATTTCCCCGGCCTGGCCCAGTGATAAGGGCAATCGGGTTTTGGCCCCATTGGGTGTCCCTTTTTTACTGGGCAAGACATAAATTCTTTCGTCCATTTTCATTTATCAGTTCTCAGTCGCCATATTTGAATATCTCGGTTCTCCATAAAAGTACTGGATTAATTTTTTTTATGATTCAATTAACTCGTTAACTTCCTTGCTGATAGTATTAGTTCGACGGCAGTTCTGTTTACTTTGTTGGTAGTAAATAACATTTGGCATGGGTTATTGTCCAAAACAATGATAATATGCAAAGAAATTATTCAGAGTGGGCAACTATAGCATACAGTGGTCATAAAATCTGTTCAAACAAACTCAAGTCCTTGTATTGAAACTTTCTTTGTTTAGTAGGGCATCGTCAGGAAATTCTAAGGTTATTATCAAGCATCGCTCAATTTCGAAAAGAAATTGTTTGAATCGGCTTGCTAGTAACATATATCTGTCATACAAACTGAATGTTCAGTATAAAGTGCTTGTATCTTAATATCTTCGAAAGCTTTGATATAGATTATTATATAAGACAACGTTACAATCTCCAAAGAAATTATACAGCTCAGACTACTATAGCTTACGCTGTCATCAAACCTTTTCAAATTTAATAAGATCGTTTTATGTAAAATGCCCTGTTAAGGGTATTCTAGCTTCGACTTCAGAGTTACCGTTTGCTTTTTTTTTTTTTTAAATTTAAAAAGATAATCACTTCAATTTGCAATACCTTCTCTTCGGCGTATTCGCTTCGTCACCTGCTTTCTTATTGCTATCAATGTTTATGGATCCTATTATCTTAAATGCAAGTGTCGGATCGATAACTTAAAATAGCACCACGCTTGCTAAATTTAAACCGGTGTGTAGTTTTCACAATAGTTTCTGCTTCCATGCACATTTCTGCCAAACAGTGGCACAGCAAAAGCAATTCTAATTAGTGATAATTCCCTTTTTTCTCTCGATATTCATTATAATAAACTTCTATGAAATTTTTTCGCTCCGATAATAAACACCGAAATTCCATAAGCAAATTAACACCGAAAATGTCAATTTAAATTAAGCAAATGAGCGGAAAAAAAAGCAAACTACGGTGTTAGCAGAACAAAAAGGGAAAACAGAAATACAAAATTAAAACCAATACATAAATGAGGGCGAAGAAATGTATAATTAAAGCACATGCATACCTGTGTATAAACGTTAAAAATGTATGTCTGTATGTGTCTGTCTAACTGTCTGCTTATTGAGGTGTTGGTGGAGCGCAAAGAAACGAATAACTGAAGTGGAAATTAAAGGGTTTAGAGTTTTCAACACGTCACGTACGTCGACGAAAATGCCAAAGTTTCAGCGCGCACCACACGGCGACTAACTAAAATATACATATATTGCCAGTGCAGTTCAAAAAGTGTTCATGGTAGTAAAAATAGGCATTGCAGCTGATTTTGTAGAAATTAACATTCAAATTAAATTTTATTATTTTACTAAAAAAAAGTAAAAGAGACATTAATCAAAACTTTTAACATAAACAAACACTTCATTTAATAGTTCTTCTGTGGCTACAGTAGATATAAAGTAATACAATTGCAGGGAACATTATTTGGAACTTTAGGAGGTAAAGTGGCGATTGAAGTTCAGTCCAATAACCGGGACCGCCGTTAGCTTTTGTATGACTGCTTTATGGTCGGTATAAAAAAAGCATAATTAGATAATCTAATATTTCAATTGTAAGAAAGTATTATTCCCAAACCCGTTCAACTTGATTCCCATATAGAGTTCATTTATGGTTTTTGGTCTTTTCTCTTTGAACAGTAAACGTTTTTTAACAATCGCCCATAAATTTTTAATAGGATTCACATCGGGTGACTGAGCTGCCACTCCACGCAATTCCGTTAATTTTCAAGAAGATTTTGAATATGGTCGATATGTTTGGGGTCATTATTTTGCATGTGTAACAAATCATCGTACATATCCAAAATTTCGAAGCTAGGATAAGTGAATCCTCTACAATGCTAATATAGTCCCTAGCCCCCATTATTCCGTTAATTCGACGCAGTTTTCCTACCTTTCCGCCACAGAAAAAACCCCACACCATATGTGAACCACCTCCAAATTTAAGTGTGCGCAACACATTCCTATCCTAGACCGCATCGGTTGTCAAACCTGTCCAAATGCGTCTATCTGAATTAATACGAATAATTTTCGTTTCGTCAGACCAAATTACTAGTTTGAACTGTTCACTTGTCCAGTTTTTGACTTCTTTCGCAAATTTCATTCCAGCCGCTTTGTTCTTCGCTGACATGCACGGTTTTTAATCATTGGTCTTGCACGCCTATTGGAACTTTTCAGCGGATTTCGAATTTGCATACTCTAGTGCCTAAAGACGATAATAACACTTTCTTATCCCACTGCGTTTTAGCTGATTCAGTCATGATAAGACGCCGTAAAGTCCTTTCTGTTGGAGGAGTGAAAACTTTTGGGCCTGCCTAAATTTTTGGGTGGTGTGTTGATATTGCCTTGTTTTTTTATTTTGTTATTTATATCAATTGAAATTTTATATTTGGAGCACCCCCTAACTGTCCCCTCCGCAAGTCTGACTATACAGCTTTTGCAAAAGCGGTTCAAGAAGTTTTTTAGTCCTGTCTGAAATTTAACATTCAAGTTTGATAAACTTGCAATTTTTCGACCTTTAATTTTTGTTACAACCTTACAATGAAATACTTACACACAAACATTATTTAAAAATGCTAACAACTATTTTGTAAATAACGAAATTAGTTGCCATATACCGCGTCACATCAGCCTGGAGGCGTTCACGTGCGCTTACGGATTTGAACCCATTATTCAAATTTAAACAACACACAACAACATGGGAATCTACCGAAGTGGCTTTGAAAACTAGAATATCGATGCCATATAACAGCAAAAATGTTTGAAGTATTGTCATATTTGGATGAAACAATGAAAGTAAAATTTGCATTATGGTGAACACTTTTGAACTCACTGTATGTGCATATATAATATAGTCTTCACTTCCTCTTTCTCTATGCGGAGTTGTATGTTCGGCACTAACGGTTTATTGTTGTGTTCGCCGTACAAGCCATTGGGGCAGATTGACCACGCAAACTTACTCAAGAATCTAGCCTACCGAGCGTCTTCGATAGTGTGCGTGCTGCCGAAACATATATTACATGTATGTGTGTTGTTGGGATAAATTCACTGACGCCAGTAAATACAATGCATAACAACAGAAAACGCGCAATCATGCGATAAAACCCCAAGCAGCTAGCTAAGCTCACACAATAGGAATAGTTGGATAATAA
>NW_026093257.1:0-2050 GCF_024586455.1 Bactrocera neohumeralis | reverse complement strand
TTTTGATGTTATTGGAGTTTTAGAGTTGCCCATAGCAATAGGACGGGTTATTTAACAATTTAAAATTTAAAATTATAAATTGATTTTGGGGCCCCAAAAATTTAGCATTCTTACAATTTCTAAAAATATGAATTACTTTTTGTAATTGCCGTTTTGATGTTTTTAATTAGCCGTTTTAATGTTATTGGAGTTGTCATGGAGTTGTCGTATAGGCATAGCGACAGTGTATTTGGATCAATTTCACAATCTTATATTAAGATGTAGAATCGATTTTTTAGTACATACACATTATGCAATCGATACCAAGATGCGTAAGAATATGAACTTTACATATTTATGCTAACTAGCCGTTTTGATGTTATTGGAATTGGCAAAGAGTTGTCCTACAGTAATAGCGACAGTGTATATGGATCAACTTCACAAGCTTATATTAAGTAGTAGAATCAAGATTTTGATACATACACATTAAGCAATCGATATCAAGTTGCGTAAAAATATGAACTTTACATATTTATGCTAACTAGCCGTTTTGATGTTATTGGAGTTGTCATAGAGTTGTCCTACAGCAATAGCGACAGTGTATATGGATCAACTTCACAAGCTTATATTAAGAAGTAGAATCGATTTTTTGATACATACACATTATGCAATCGATATCAAGATGCGTAAAAATATGAACTTTACATATTTATGCTAACTAGCCGTTTTGATGTTATTGGAGTTGTCATAGAGTTGTCCTATAGCAATAGCGACAATGTATTTGGAACAATTTTACAATCTTAAATTAAGGTGTAAAATTGATTTTTTGGTACATACATATTATGCAATCGATATCAAGTTGCGTAAAAATATGAACTTTACATATTTTGCTAATTAGCCGTTTTGATGTTATTGGAGTTGTCATAGAGTTGTCCTACAGCAATAGCGACAGTGTATATGGATCAACTTCACAAGCTTATATTAAGGTGTAGAATCGAGATTTTGATACATACACATTAAGCAATCGATATCAAGTTGCGTAAAAATATGAACTTTACATATTTATGCTAACTAGCCGTTTTGATGTTATTGGAGTTGTCATAGAGTTGTCCTATAGCCATAACGACAGTGTATTTGGAGCAATTTCACAATCTTATATTAAGGTGTAGAATCCATTTTTTGGTGCATACATATTAAACAATAGATATCAAGTTGCGTGAAAGTATGAACTTTACATATTTATGCAAATTAGCCGTTTTGATGCTATTGGACTTGTCATAGAGTTGTCGTATAGCCATAGCGACTGTGTATTTGGATCAATTTCACAATCTTATATTAAGGTGTAGAATCGATTTTTTGATACATACACATTAAGCAATCGATATCAAGATGCGTAAAAATATGAACTTTACATATTTATGCTAACTAGCCGTTTTGATGTTATTGGAGTTGTCATAGAGTTGTCCTACAGCAATAGCGACAGTGTATATGGAACAACTTCACAAGCTTATATTAAGGTGTAGAATCGAATTTTTGTACATACCCATTAAGCAATCGATATCAAGTTGCGTAAAAATATGAACTTTACATCTTTATGCTAACTAGCCGTTTTGATGTTATTGGAGTTGTCATAGAGTTGTCCTACAGCAATAGCGACAGTGTATTTGGAGCAACTTCACAATCTTATATTAAGGTGTAGAATCGATTTTTGGTACATACACATTAAGCAATCGATATCAAGTTGCGTAAAAATATGAACTTTACATATTTATGCTAACTAGCCGTTTTGATGTTATTGGAGTTGTCATAGAGTTGTCGTATAGCCATAGCGACAGTGTATTTATAGCAATTTCACAATCTTATATTAGGGTGTAGAATCGATTTTTTAGTACATACACATTAAGCAATCGATATCAAGTTGCGTAAAAATATGAACTTTACATATTTATGCTAACTAGCCGTTTTGATGTTATTGGAGTTGTCATAGAGTTGTCCTACAGCAATAGCGACAGTGTATATGGATCAACTTCACAAGCTTATATTAAGGAGTAGAATCGAGATTTTGATACAT
>NW_026093256.1:0-5998 GCF_024586455.1 Bactrocera neohumeralis | reverse complement strand
GTCAAGAATTTAGCGGAATGTTATTTGGTGTGAAAAATATGAATTTAATCATATCTACCCTAGTCCAAAGAAATATAGGGATAACTCTTTAAGGAGTACGCTCATGTGAACGCATACATTTTACACTTTTTAGGAATTTTTTTTTTATGCGACAACAAAATTCAATTATTTTATTTTTTTAATATATTTTTTATTTGTATTTTGAAATGTACAAAAAAAAAAATTTTTCGTTTTTACATTATTAATATATTATTATTATTTTTTTTTAATCAAAGTAGTCGCCAACAAAAAAAAGTAGTTCACTGGTCATGGTGATAGCGGCTGTTCATGTTGTCTGAAATAAAAAATCGAATGGATTATTATTCAGTAGTTCTGCGGCTATCGTCCCCACCAAATATAATCAATTTCATTAAAAAAAAAATGTCGAACTTCAAAAATAAAGTCACGAAAATCTTGTTTTTCGCTAAAAATCGTTGAAAAAATATGAAAAATATTTTCGAAAATAAACAACTCTGGTGTGGACGATAACTATAAATGAGTAGAAGAACATACATATGTAAATTTTAGAGCAATCGGTTGAATACTTTTTTTTAGGACCATGACAGTTTCAGAAAATGATGATTCGAGAAAAATGCAGACTTGTCATGGCGCCTGGTAGACAGTCGCTTACGACACGTCGGCGACTATGAGCTGTAACTTATCAAATACTACGAATTTCGGTCTGAAATTTTCACATCATGTTTTCAATAGGTTTTACCGTCAAAAAAAAAAACAATCGATTTTTCGAAGTGATTACATGAGAATACCCCTTAATAAATAAACATAATATCAAAAAAAAAGCTCGTAACCAATAAAAAATATTATCTTCGAAGTCAAATTTTCGAAAATCATTTATTAAGTGTTTTAGTATTTACTTCCGCCAGGGACACCAGTGCGTATGTATGTATGTATGTGTTTGCGTTGGGGAAAATACTTGTATTTACAAATTTAACAAAAAGCAATCAAAGCTGCCGTCAACCCCCAAAACAAGTAGAAGAGGCAAATCTTTGCATGCAAATGCCGTTAGGTGAATGAAATGAGTGTGTGTGTGAAGTAACAATAGCCAGCGGAGAAAGAAAAAACAACAAAAATGCTGGTGAAGAAATCAAACATTTATTTACTTATTTATTTGCATGGTGTTTACGATGCTAAGCGAAGAGCTAGTTGAAGGGTACTTATTAGGGCTGGAAGTGTGTTTCTTCGTCTTGTCCTTTCGCCACACATTCGGTTGACAGTGCAGCCATTTAGGTGTAATTCAATAAACGCACCATAACCATCAGCGTCACCGCCGTCACTAATAGAATATCACAGCAAAAGTAATATAGAAACAACAACAACAATAGCAACAACCACAGCGATGAAGTTGCTGAGGGGTGGCGACTTCTGCAGCGGCAGCAATTTCATTGTTCATAAGCAACATTTGATTTGATTACACATACATATATGCATACAACAACATCCAACCATAAAACAACAAGCACACACACGTACATAAAAATAAAATAAAAATGTTTTGTGTACACAATGACACTAAGGGTGGTTTATTTACTCTCAATTGACTACCCTCGTGTCACCGTAACGTCGAAATAAACTCCCTCCTGGCTGCTTCGTTGTTGTTGTCTCGCTAACTCAAGAAGACGAAGAAGAAGGCAGAGAGATAGCCAACTTTGTCAGATTAAATAAAATTTAATTTTTCGTTAAACGTTTTTGTTGTTGCTATAACTGCATAGCGAACGTCTGCCAAGTCTATAGTAACAACAACAACAACATGCAGTATCATTATAAAACAAGTGAGGAGGGGCGAGTGGCGAGGGGCGAGTGGCGCGAGTGAGTTGGGTGATAACTGTCAACACACACTCTCTGCGGTGGAGCTGTCGCCGAAACTAAAAGCAACGCCAACAACTACAACTACAAAGACAACTCGAGCAGCTGTAGCAGTCATTCATGTTGTTTTTCAACGTAATGTGGCATTGCCACGGCATATTTCGCCGATTTAACGCACTGCCAGTGTAATGAATTTTAGATTAGCACCAGAAATCAGCGTTAATGCGCGCGGAAGTCTGGAAGGAGTAGTGCAAAGTGGCGGGTAAAATTTCGCTTTTCGCCGAGGGTTAGGTAAGCTAAATGTCGCTTTGGCAGTCTGCGTCACGCGCGCTAATTCCCCAAAGAAAAATTTTGCTCTATGAATTACACTCTAACCGTTTGCTAAGCGGGGCGGAGGGGAGAATGATAAGCAGTGGGGTAAAACCAAGCAGCCTGTTAATGGTTCGTAGGCGATAATAAAGCTATCATTAACACGTAATTTGATTCTATTATTTCGTTGGTCAATAAATTATGCGGAGTCGAAAGCTGTGCTGGGAGGTGAGGCTTTTTAAATTTCAGTTTGCTTTTTTTGTGAGTTATCAACTGTGATTGATTTGCTCTTGAGCCTTTTAAAGTTTCTGGCCAGTAACGATTCTTTCGCATATAAGCTTAAGCAGCTCACGACTCCCGTCTTTGACCAAGCATCAACTGCGTAGTCAAAAACATCGTCTGAAGGTGAAAAATTCCCTCAACAGGGTTATGTGCTGAGGATTTGGGACCCGCCATGTAAAAAAAGAAGAGAACCGCCTCGGACGAAAGACCCCCTTTTGATAATGAGCCCTGCAAACGTGTTAAGGATTACTAATTAAAGACATGCACTTGGAATGTTTGGTAAACTGCCGCTGCTCAGCTAGTTGATGCCATCGTAAGAGTAAAGGCTGACATCACCGCCGTTCAAGAATTGCGGTGGACAGGACAGGACTGAGGCGAGTGGGTTCTGGTGGCATTTAAAGGAGCGAAATTCGGTATGGTATTCGTGTATCGATGTATATGGCGATTGACGCATTAGAGTCTGCTATCTTTATCGATGGTCAGTGAGAATTTCACCACATTTTATCGATTGGAAGTGAAGTTATTGCGTTTTAAGTGTCAGTATGTTTGTGTTATCGGTGCGAAAATGGGCTTCGAACAAAGAGCCAATTTTAAATTTTGTTAAAATTTGTAAAACTTCTACCGAAACGTTTCAATTGATGAAACAAGTTTATGGCGATGATTGCCTATTGCAATCAAAATTCGTGATCATCGGAAATTCCATCGAAATAGTGCGTGAATTCATCAAAAATCAGCCCAAATCACCATTGAAATTCATGGAAATGGAATTGAACAACCCCAAAACATCGATTGATCGCATTTTGGCCGGAAATTTGGGCTTACGAAAGGCTGCTCCGCACGACACGACCAAAAATTGCTCAAAATCAACATTCGAAGGACATTGATTATTTGACCAAAAATCACATTTTAACCATTAACCACTCCCCGTATTCACCTGATATTGCACCGTGCGACTTCTTCCTTTTCAAAAAAAATGCATTTGTGAATGCACTTGCACCGGCATACCGGCAGCCATACCGGCCAACGAGCTAAAACACTCGTTCGGCATGCTTTTGGTTTTTGGTGCAAAAAGCTGTATTGAAGCAGTAGGAGACTATTTGGAATAAAATAAATTGATTTTGCCGTAAAAACCAGTTGTTCTGTTTTTTGTTTAAAAGTCCAGTTTACTTTGGAACGCACCTTGTGAGTTGTTCCTCCTTTTCGCTGTTTGGCGGCCAGCCGAGAGATTCCCAGTCATCCTCCACTTGCTCTTTCCAGCGGGTGGAGATATTCCTCTTCCTTTTGCTACCCACAGAGGGTACTGCGTCGAATTCGAATTTCTCAGAGCTGGAGTGTTTTCATCCCATTCGGACGACATGACTTAGTCAAGGTCCGGAAGCTGCCTCTTAATATAGATAGTTAGATAGAGATTGTTTAGCAAGAGGCTACAACCGCTTAATGAGATATCCGATTACTTGCTTGCACTGAATTCAACTGGATAATTTTGTTGTTGTTTTCCACAGATATTAGTGTTTAACAGGCGAATGGAGTTTTCATTTAGCGAGCAGCGATCGAATACGGCTTTTATGTATTTCCTGCGAATCCAGAAGAATATGTATTTATAATTTAATTCTCACTATTTTGACTTTATGCAAATTTGTCTAAGTATTTTGTACTGAACTAGCTACTAAAATCACAAATAAAGCAATATACATGTACTCATTTTCCTTTCAGTTACACGCCAAAAGTGTAGATATGTATATACATAATCGAAAGTATTTGCATGCAACCCTCCATAATTGCCAACAAAACGACGGACGAGTGTTAAATCGTTAAAACCAACGCAACCCTCTTGTCACACACACACATACACAGAAACGCACTAAACACTTAAGCCAGCAACGCAAGCTAATCAAATAATCAATAAATTTACGAGATATCAAATTCCCAAACCAAAAACGAAACGACAGGATGCGGCAGACGATTGCCTGCACGATTACAACGATAATCAAACACTCGTGCAACAGCCAACCAACCAACCAACCAACCCTCCAGCCAATTAACGCCTGTTAGAGCATGCCGACAACGGCGACAGAGAAGAAGAAGAAGACATGGCTGCGCCATCAGCATAATAACGAGGCGGAAGAAATCGCAAAGAATTTCCAGCTTGGCTGGCAGTGAAATGTGCGAAGGAAAGCACTTCGCTAACAATCGTTTAATAATTTAAACGGGTAAATAACACTCAGCCGAGCGAGTAGATGTCTACTCAAAGGAATATCAATAGCCATTGCGCCGTTGCTGTGGGGTGAGCAGCAATATGTGGAGAGTGTGAGTGTGATTCTAGCGCGCAGGATATGCCGTTATGCTACAAAGAAAGTATAAAGAAAGGCAAATATACATACATACATACATACATACATGTACATGGTGAACATATATACATATATACATATATGCATATGAATATGTGTTAGTAGTTGAGTCAAGGCGTTTGTAACCACAATAACTCGCTTCCTCGCTGCGAGGCTGTAGATCCCTGCGCTCTTCAGGAGCATTATGTGTGTGTGCGTGTGTGTGTGCGTTCGCATGGAGCATGCCACTCGGCTGCGCCATTTAAGCCCATTTAGTCAGTTAACTGGCTTAATTCAATTTGCAATTTTTCAAAATGTGCGCCTGGGGAGCAGCGCCATTGTCAAAACTCACAGCCGTTTTATATATTTATAAGTGTATGTGTATATTTATTCACATATGTGTGTGTATATATTTACTTGTAAATGTGTGTGTATTTGTATACATATATGTATATATGTATGTGCCTTGTTGCATATTTGTCTATGTCCCCATGACTCCTTGGAGTGAGCAGCTCAGGTGTCGAATATGGTGTTTGCTTGTTTGTTCAGCCGCCCCGCCCCGCCTGCGCAAATATTAGCAGTGACTTCATTGACTTCCTTTTTCACAGCTCTCGTACCCTTTTGTCGCCCAGCGGTTTTGCTTGTCTGGTGGCATGAAATGCTGGAGGCGTGTGGTGTTGTTGGAGCATATGCCAGCGCTTGTTTTACAGTTATTTTTATTCATACATGTGTGTGTGTGTGTGTTCTCTCTAACAACCAACAAGCTCCACAACCACCCCAACTCGTTGTGCCTTCATCCTTTGCTATCCTTTGTGCATATATAAATATACCTACATACATATATACGCGTACTTATATAAATATACAATATTTATCTTTCTGTATTGTTAGTCATAATGAATTTTGATTGTTTTGTATTATTTTTCATTTGCATCGTCAATTGTTGGTTTTCCTCTGCCTCTCTCTCCGTCTCCGTCGCTTCTGTTTGCTTGTTTGTTTAACTGTTTGTAGACAATATCTGTCGTCGTTCTTTTGCTTTCAGGCTTTGGTTTGGTGGGTGGCTGTTATTTTTATTGTTGTTGTTGCTGTTTGGTTGTTTGCTCCATTGTGTGTCGTTGCTTTGCAAGCGTTTCGAGTGCGCATTTACTTATTTGCTTTCCTCCTTCCTTTGTGGCTTTCTGTCGTTTGTCCTTTTTTTTTGTTGAAAGTTTGTT
>NW_026093255.1:0-5726 GCF_024586455.1 Bactrocera neohumeralis | reverse complement strand
ACTGGAATAAGTTGACATCCCATTTTTCCCCGGTCCTGACTTCCACATGCTGAGACAAATAAGGCCGTTCGAGCGGGAAGGGCCCCTTTCACGAATTGCCCGGGCACGCCCGGCAGTCGCGGCGGAAGAAAATCGTCCTATTATTTTCCCCCAAAAACCCCATGGGAATTTTCAAAGTCCGATATTAGTTAGTTTTTGGCAAGGCGTTGTCAACGATTTTATTAATTTTTCAAAGAAAAAAATAGCTCTTTAATTTATTAAGATTTTATATTCCCATTTTTTAAAAACCCCAAAATTAAAAGTGGGGTTAAAACTTTTTTTTTGTATAAGGATTAATGAATTTATTGACTGTTTCAGCCTTTTTTTAAAAGACATATTATTATCAAAAAGAATTTTCTAGTTTCTATAGTATATCAAAAATTACGATATTTTCAAAAAAAAACCAATTATTCAGAAAGAGTTGACCATTTTAGTCCTTAAATAAACCGATAATAATAGGTTAATTTTTGTATACTAAAAAATGAAAAAAAAAATTTTATTAGGGTCAAAAATCTTTTTTTTAAATTGCTTTAAAGGGCTTTTCTATTTTTTCGTCGCATCGGGCATTCTATTTTTTGGAAATATGTAAAAGCTAAACGGGATCGATTGTTTTTTTTTTTAAGTCGTTCGTGGAAGCGTCGCAAACATGGGAGAGAAATAAAGAGAAATACGGCATTTTTTACGGTATATACAAAAAGGCAAAAACACCGCCGAAAAAAAAATTTGGGTTTTTATGGCCCCGAAAAAGTTTCCATTTCCACCGCAAAATGTTTCCTTTTTTTTCCCTGATGAGGGGTCGAAGACGCCCGGATTTTGTAAAATTGCGATAAAAAGCTGAAAATTTAAAGAAAAATAGTAGCAGCCGCCTTTAAAGAGTGGGATTTTAGTCATCAAAATTGTTTCAATTTTAATAAAAAAAAAAAAATACCAAGACTTTTGAAACCCCCTTATTTTAAAAAATTTTTTTAGCGAAGAGGCGGGGGTTTTGTCCATTTTCGCACATTGTATGAATAAGGTCACCTTTCTAAAGGTTTAAATCAGTGGTATCCCCGGAAAGGGGGTTTCCCCTAAATGGGGGGGGCCACACTCAACTTCAGGTTTTGATACCCCCTAAAAAAAATTTTCCCTTTTTTGGGGTTGAAAAATTTTTTATTTTTCCCGGTGAATTTTTTTTATTCCCCCCGGGCTTTTTAACCAGTTTTTATCAAACTGTTATGTCATTGTGGTTGTTTGGGTTTCGAGTTTTACTTCCCGGGAGTGCTTAAAAATCAAACCCTTGGTTTTTTATCCGAATTGGTTTAGAAGAATGAAACAAAAAACCCTTTGGGCCGATTTCAACTTTTCCCGTCATTTTGGGAAAATTACCCATGTCTATTTTGTTTTATTTTCGGGATACTTTATAAAAAAACTGTTGGGGAACAAAAATATTATACTTGTTGAAAACATGCCCAAAATATAAAACCATATAATAAAATTTTTAAAGAAAAAGAATAAAATTAAAAAAATTAAAATATATATGAAGTAGGTCCAAACCGATTTCCCCCCCTTTTTTTTAAAAAAATTAATATTAAAATGAAATGTTTTAATTAAATTAAAAATAAAATTAAAAAGGTGGTTGCTTAGAGGGGTTTTCCCCACCAAACAATTTGTGAGAAAACCATGAGGGAAAAACTCTATACTTCATGCAAATTTTTGAGAGTTTGGGTTAGAAATGATTATATACGTAATTAGTGTGTATCGCCCCCATCCCAAAAAACAAAAAAAATTTTTTTTACAAAATTTGCTTTTAGTTAAAGATAGGGGAACGGGTTAGAACTAGAAAAAAAAACCCCCAATTTTTTTCAATGTTTCGAGTATAGAATTCATAAAACCTTTAAAAAAACATGAAGGTTTTAAAATCCGACTTAGCCAGTTTTAAAACCGAAAACAATTAAAAAAATTTATTTTTTTCAGGTTTGTATCCAAGCAAAAAATCATAATTTTGGGAAAAGAATACGCCTTAAAAAAAAATTTCCAAAAAAATAAAAAAAGGGATGGAGTCATGGGGAAGTTCACGGGGTGAAAAAGTTCTCTGATCGCCTTTCCCCACTTGGGAGGGCCAGAAACGATTCTTTACACAGGGTTTTGCAGCCCCTACTCGGTCTTTGCCCAAAATTTTCCGGGGCCCTAACATCCTTTTCTAACACCCAAAAAATTTTGAGGGGAAACATTCCCACAAAGGGTTGTGGCTGGGTTTGGGGACCCCCAAAAAAACAATACCAATGAAAATGTTAAAACAGCCGAAGAGCCCCCCTTTTTTTTACCCAAGGGAAAGGGGAATAAGGATTTTGGTTTTAAAAATTATGCACCGGGAATTTGCCCGGGGCCCCTTAATTGGGGAAAAGGGCCGTTCCCCCCTTTGATGTCCTCGAAAAAAAAGGCTGACATCCCCGCCCCCGGAAATGGGGATTGGACGGGGACGGCGAGAATAGGCCCTTTGTAATTTCTACAGGGGCCAAATTGGAGCGAAAATTTTGGGATCGGGGGGAAAAGAGAGACCCCGTTGGGGAAATTATCATTCACCCCGGGTGAATGAACGTCTGGCCCAACCCGGGCACCCCCAAAGCGGGTTCCCCAAACATATCGCTGATTTGCGCCCACGCCCTAAAAGAAAAGGAATGCCCAAAGATCCCTTTTCGAGGCTTGGAGCCCCTTTATAAGGGCCCCCGCCACAGAAAAAATTCCCCGGGGATTTTAAGCCGGGGCAAAGAAGGACGGCACAAATTTTAAATTTTAACCCCCACACGAAACACCCCCAAATGGGTTGAGGCTGATTGACTTCGCCGGGGCCCGAAATATGGTTATCTGTGGTACTAGATTCCAGCATAAGAAGATTCATCAAGCTACCTGGCTGTCTCCGGATCGAAAAACTACCAACCAGATCGATCATTTTTGGGAAAGGATGGAAGACACGTTCCAGTTTTTTAGTTTGGGGTGGCTCCGGGGGCCCCAACATCGACTCGCCCCTTCTTGTTGCAGCAAGATTGCACTCCCCTTCAAAAAAACCCCAACGCCAACAAACAAAAGGGAAAGGGTTTCGACTTGGCCCGTAATCAAAACAGACAGCCGAACGTTTTCCCACTTTTGCACTCCTGCCCCCCGGAGAGCACCCGTCAAAAACCCTCCGGGAAAAGGGAAACCCGGGGACGGTTTTAAACCCCTTACGAACCCGCAACCGAAAGGGGCAAAAAGAACAGCTGGACGAAAATGGGGGCCGCAGGGAGAAAAAACAGGTTGCCCCCCCCGGCAAGGGTTAGGGATCGACCACACGCGGGATGGGATAGATCCCAATTTAAGAGGAAGGGAAAATTTTTTTGGCAGAAAGGGAAGAAAAAAAAAGGCCCGAAGGGGGTGAGTCCCAAAGAGCTTGATTTTTTGGCCGACAGGGTAATGCTCGAAAATTTAGAAAAATGGGGGGCGGCTTCAAAAGGGTTTTTCCAAGCCCGGGAACTTTGTAGGACCCCAAATTCCAGCTCCCACCCAGAGAAAAAATTAAAAAATTATGGGGGGAACATTTCTCCAGCCCCCCAATGGCGGGAACCCACAACACCAGGAGAAAAGAACCTGATTCCCCCCGGGGATAAATTTTTAAGACTTTCCCCATTCCCCGACCAAAGGGTTTCAAAAATTTAAAATTGCCCGCCCCAAGAAAAAAAGCGGCGGGGGGCCGAGGGATTTACCGGCCGAGTTTATTCAAACAGGCGGGAAAAACCCATGGGGGCATGCATCATTTTTTAAAATAGGTTTTACGAGGCCCAACGTTTGGGAATTTTAAAAAGGGCATCCCCAAATTTCCTTTTAAACAGGCCAAATTCGCCAACTCCCGGGTTAGCCTCAACATCGCTATAAGGTTTACCGAGCGTATTGTGTAAAAGTTTGGGTGCCCACCGTAAACCAAACTGATTGCCCTTAGGGGCTTCAGACCCGGAAAACAACAACCGACCAGATATTCACCCGCCAAATCGGGAAAAGCCCTCCGGGAAAAGGAGAATCGACACACCCCAAACCTTTTTCGCCGTTTTTAAAGTTTTTTTGACAGCACGGGGGTTTTTGCCGCATGCCTGAAGGTATCCCCGAAAAACCAAAGGCGGAAACCACGTTGCAACACAAAAAGCCCGTCAAAATGGGGAAGGGCCCTTTGACCCGTTCTTTACCAAACGAGGTTTCAGAAACCCATCGTGCGACTTTTTTTCAACCCTTCCGGGAGAAAAAAATTAAAAGGAAAAACCCAAACAGAAAAGGGCAAAATCTTCAAAGAATTCGTTAAAGGGGGACGATTTATATAAATGGGGCCTCAACACCCGCCCCGGGTTTTTGGTTTTCAGGCGGGAAAAGGGAAGCACAGAAAGGGGTCTGGAGTGAACGAGGGCCGAAATTTCCTTTTTCCCCCAAACAAATATCGCCGCACTGCTTTTTGGGCCTCACGCCCCACTTTACATTAAAAAAGGGGATAATTTCTTTATTTAAACCCAAATTAACCCCATTTAAAAGCCACCCTAAAACCCAAACGCAGGATTCCCTTAACCCAACAGGGCTACTGGACCGGGGTAGGCAATTGAAAAAAAGCCCCTCCCCTTGAGAATCAAATTAAAAAAGGTCGCTATAACCCCGTCCTGCGGGGGCAGAGGCTTGGGGTGACAGAAACCCAAATGGGGTCGAGTTGAGTTTTGAGAAAAAAATTTCCCCGGAAAGTTTTTGGGTCCTTTGCGCATTGGCCCCCGGAAACGATCCGATGGAACGATGGGGCTGACCGAGATGGGGGGGACGACTTTGGGGATATGGTTCAGCAAATTTAAAAAGGACAGCGGCTGGCTGGCTAGGGGCCCGGTTGTCCGGATGGATGAAAACACCCAGCCCCGGGATTCGAAGGAATCCCCAAAAGGAAGGGAAACCCTCCACCCTTGGAAAAACCGGGAGAAGGACCTGGTCCCCAAATATCCAATTGGCCCAAGCGGGAAAAAAAGAAAAAGATGGGGGTTGTTAATCCCATAATCGCGGGGGGTTCACCAATTTTAAAAGAAGAAGAATTTTATTACTCCACTACTCCAAACCACAAACCCTGTTGAATAGCATAAACTTGATGTTCTGGCAATATTTTACGGGTGATTTAAAAAAAAAATGAAAAATATGCAAAAATGTCCCCACCTATTCACAAATGTATGAAAACCCCAATTTAAGGATTTCTTTAATGCCCCTGGCCCACAATTTTTTTTAAAAATTAAAGAAAAGGGGCCAATTTTTTAACAAAAAAACAAAAAAACTTCCAAATCCCCCAAAGTGAAAGCCAATGGGAAATTTGAACCCGCAAGTTCAGCGTCCAACGTCAATGCGATATTTGGGATTTTATTTGGGGGTTTCATTTTATTTTTTAAAAGGTTTTTGCCCTTTTTTGTATTTTTGGGGAACCAATTAGGGGATAAGAATTTTTCGTCCACTAGGGTTTTTGGGGGGATTAGGGAAAAAAATAATAAATTTAAAAGACTGGGGAAAGGGGGGCGTACTTTTACGAAATGGAAAAAACCCGAAAATTTTTGGGGCGAAAATAAGGTTAGTAGAACGTTATTTTAAACCAAAAAATGTTATATTTAACCAGCTTACCAATTGGGCCCCAGACCATTTTGAAATGAATGTTGACTTTTGGGGGTGTC
>NW_026093254.1:0-8442 GCF_024586455.1 Bactrocera neohumeralis | reverse complement strand
AGTCTGTATATGGGCATTTGTTATCATAACATAATCAGTAGCTAAAAGGCAGGATAATGGGATGCCCAACTTATTCCAGAGTGAGAGCGCCTCAAAACTAGCGTTTTTTATAACATTTTCATTATGGCCAGATTGAACAAAATAAGAATTTTTAGGCTTTTAAATTAAAACACCCAACATTTACTACGAATAAAAATTACTATATAGAGGTTATTTATTATAGAAAGGAACTATTTAAATCTTTCTAAAGTATATTAGAACAACCTTTAATACCCAATAAAAGGATTTAAGCTTGTTAGCTCTCAATCATTAAATGTTTTTAATCATTTTCCATTGAAAATAATACTATGATGCTTCAAATTACAAAACGTTTCATCAAATACCTTTAAATTTCACAAATTTATTTAATTTTCATTGTTTTACATTTTTTATAAGTGGTCTTGAACGATGCAACAAATCCCTCCGTTTACATATTTTTTTGGTAAGATTTCAATCTGGCCATCGCTCGTTTCCAATTCTATGCGTCAATACCTCCCCATGCCCGTCAACTGTCAAAGTTTAGGTGGTTTTGGCGTTTAGCAATTGTTCTCTCACTTCCAGTGAAAGAGGAGTTGGACATCTCTTTATCTCTGCTAAAGGCGTCGGGTAGGTAGATTCGAGCTGATATGGCGCATGTTTTGAACTCCTGAAAATTTTGTTTTATCTTTTTGCGAAATGCCGTCGGGTAAATAGCTGATGTAGCGCACGTTTTGAGCTCTTGAAAATTTTATTTTATCATTTGGGAAATGCTGTCGGCTAGGTATGTAGCTGATGTTGCGCATATCTTGAGCTCTTGAACTGTTACGCTATGTGGAAAATAAAAAGAGGATAAAGATCTTTTTTTTTGCAAATGTATTTCTGGGAAAAATAAGAAGTCATATTTTGGACTACTATATAATAATTGCGGCATAAATTTTATATACCAATTGATATAATAAATTTAAAAGAGCAATGATATCTTTTAATTTATGCTTGTATAAGTTTATTAAATTTAAGACTTCCCTACCCAATTTGCATAATATTTCTATAAATTAACAATATTATACTAAATATTAAATGTTATTTTGAAAATGTACTTTATTTTTATAATATAACACAACCGTCTTAAAAAACTCGCTCTACTAAATTTCATATTACCGAAATGAAAATGCCTTCGGCAGGATAAAGGGATGTTAAACTTATTCCAGTGTGAGAGCGCCTCAAAATTAGCGTTTTTTGTAACATTTTCCATTATGGTCACATCGAACAAAATAAGAATTTTGGGCATTTAAATTAAAACACCTAACATTTAGTACGAATAAAAATTACTATATAGTGGTTATTTATTATATGGAGAACTATTTAAATCCTTCTAAAGTATATTAGAACAACTGACTTTTGACCTTTCAATACCCAATAAAAGGATTTAAGCTTGTTAGCTCTCTATCATTAAATGTTTTTAATCATTTTCCATTAAAAAAATACTACGATGCTTCATATTACAAAACGTTTCATCAAATACCTTTAAATTTCACAAATTTATTTAATTCTCATTGTTTTACATTTTTTAATTGGTCTTGGACGATGCAGCAAATCCCTCCGTTTACATATTTTCTTGCTAAGATTTCAATCTGGCCATCCCTCGTTCAATTGTTAAACGCTCAAAACCTACTGAACTCGATTAGCTGTTAAAGTTCAGTAGGTTTTGACGTTTAGAAATTGATCTCTCACTTCCAGTGATAGAGGAGTTAAACATCTCTTTATTATTAGCCAACTCTACGCGGAATATATCTTCTTCTTCTTCTTAATTGGCGTAGACACCGCTTACGCGATTAACAACAGTTAACGCCAGTCGTTTCTTTTCGCTACGTGGCGCCAGTTGGATATTCCAAGCGAAGCCAGGTCCTTCTCCACCTGGTCCTTCCAACGGAGTGGAGGTCTTCCTCTTCCTCTGCTTCCCCGGCGGGAACTACATCGAATACTTTCAGAGCTGGTGTGTTTTCGTCCATTCGGACAACATAGCCAGCATAGCCGCTGTCTTTTAATTCGCTGAACTATGTCAATGTCGTCATATATCTCATACAGCTCATCGTTCCATCGAATGCGATATTCGCTGTGACCAACGCGCAAAGGACCATAAATCTTTCGCAGAACTTTTCTGTCGAAAACTCTCAATGTCGACTCATCAGTTGTTGACATCGTCCAAGCCTCTGCACCATATAGCAGGACGGGAATTATGAGTGACTTATAGAGTTTGGTTTTTGTTCGTCGAGAGAGGACTTTACTTTTCAATTGCCTACTCAGTCCGAAGTAGCACCTGTTGGCAAGAGCAATCCTGCGTTGGATTTCCAGGCTGACATTGTTGGTGGTGTTAATACTTGTTGACGAAATTATCTACAACTTCAAAGTTATGACTGTCAACAGTGACGTGAGAGCCAAGTCGCGAGTGCGACGACTGTTTGTTTGATGACAGGAGATATTTCGTCTTGCCCTCGTTCACTGCCAGACCCATTTGTTTTGCTTCCTTGTCCAGCCTGGAGAAAGCAGAACTAACGGCGCGGGTGTTAAGGCCGATGATATCAATATCATCGGCATACGCCAGCAGCTGTACACTCTTATAAAAGATGGTACCTTCTCTATTAAGTTCTGCAGCTCGAACTATTTTCTCCAGAAGCAGGTTGAAAAAGTCGCACGATAGAGAATCGCCTTGTCTGAAACCTCGTTTGGTATCGAACGGCTCGGAGAGGTCCTTCCCGATTCTGACGGAGCTCTTCGTGTTGCTCAACGTCAGTTTACACAGCCGTATTAGTTTTGCGGGGATACCAAATTCAGACATCGCGGCATAAAGGCAGCTCGTTTTCGTGCTGTCGAAAGCAGCGTTGAAATCGACGAAGAGGTGGTGTGTCGATTCTCCTTTCACAGGTTTTTTCCAAGATTTGGCGCATGGTGAATATCTGGTCGGTTGTTGATTTGCCAGGTCTAAAGCCACACTGATAAGGTCCAATCAGTTTGTTGACGGTGGGCTTTAATCTTTCACACAATACGCTCGATAGAACCTTATATGCGATGTTGAGGAGGCTTATCCCACGGTAGTTGGCGCAGATTGTGGGGTATCTTTTTTTGTGGATTGGGCAGAGCACACTTAAATTCCAATCGTTGGGCATGCTTTCATCCGACCATATTTTACAAAGAAGCTGATGCATGCTCCTTATCAGTTCTTCGCCGCCGTGTTTGAATAGCTCGGCCGGCAATCCATCGGTCCCCGCCGCTTTGTTGTTCTTCAGGCGGGTAATTGCTATTCGAACTTCTTCATGGTCGGGCAATGGAACGTCTGCTCCATCGTCATCGATTGGGGAATCGGGTTCGCCTTCTCCTGGCGTTGTGCGCTCACTGCCATTCAGCAGGCTGGAGAAGTGTTCCCTCCATAATTTAAGTATACTCTGGGCATCAGTGACTAGATCACCTTTGGGGGTTCTACAAGAGTATGCTCCGGTTTTGAAACCTTCTGTAAGCCGCCGCATTTGTTCGTAGAATTTTCGAGCATTACCCCTGTCGACCAACTATCAAGCTTTTCGTACTCGCATTTCGGCCTCTTTATTTTTCTGTCTGAAAATGCGTCTTGCTTCCCTCTCCAACTCTCGGTATCTATCCCATCCCGCACGTGTTGTGGTCGATCGTAACGTTGCGAGGTAGGCAGTCTGTTTTCTCCGCTGCGACACGGCACTCCTCGTCGTACCAGCTGTTCTTTTGCAGCTTTCCGAAACCAATAGTATCGGATGAGCTGTACGTAAATGAAATGCTGTCCCACAGTTCCCTTATACCGAGTTGTTGACGAGTGCTCTAAGAGAGCAGGAGTGCAAGCCGAGTAGCAAATCGTTCGGCTGCCTGTTGTGATTGCAGCTTCTCAACGTCGAACCTTACTTGTGTTTGTTGACGTGCGTTTTTTGCTGCACAGAGGCGCGTGCGAATCTTGGCTGCAATAAGATAGTGGTCCGAGTCGATGTTAGGACCTCGAGTGTACGCACGTCCAGAACACTGGAAATATGTCTTCCTTCTATCACAACATGATCGGTCTGGTTGGTAGTTTTTCGATCCGGAGACAGCCAGATAGTTTGATGTATCTTCTTGTTTTGGAATCTAGTACCACAGATAACCATATTTCGGTCCCGGCGAAGTCAATCAGCTCAACCCATTTGGGCATGTTTCGTCGTGGAGGCTGAACTTACCGACCGTAGTACCAAAATATACCTTCTTTTGCCCACTCCTGGCGTTAAAGTCGCCAAGCACCATTTTGACATCGTGGCGGGGACAGCCTTCTCATAAGTGCGCTCTCCAAGCGCTCGCCAGAAGGCATCGTCCTTCTCTTCCGTCGGGGCGTGGGCGCAAATCAGCGATATATTGAAAAACCTCGTTTTGATGCGGATTGTGGCTAGACGTTCATTCACCGGAGTGAATGATAGTACTCGGCGACGGGGTCTCCTCTCCACCACGAATCTTACCAAACTTGCGCTCCTTTATATGGCCACTGTAGTAAATGTCACAAGGACCTACTCGTCTCTGTCCTTTGTCCCATCCATCGAAGATGATCAGAGAACTTTCCTCACTTGCGTGAACTTCACACATGACTCCATCCTCCTGCAATTACAATCAACAAATCCCAAGGCCAAACGACGTCTATTTGTGGCTAGATTTGCGTGCACCATGTTTTTCACATGTGGGAAATTGTACGTAGCACGATCTCGAGTGGGTAAACCATGCCACTTTGTTTGTGCTCGCTAAAAGTTGGGCTAACAAAATATTCTTCACGCTATAGCATTAAAAGATTAGTGTTGTTTGTTGTGTTGCTGTCGTTATTAATATGTGATGCGT
The DNA here is from genome assembly GCF_024586455.1 of Bactrocera neohumeralis. Taxonomy (NCBI): domain Eukaryota; kingdom Metazoa; phylum Arthropoda; class Insecta; order Diptera; family Tephritidae; genus Bactrocera; species Bactrocera neohumeralis. Next base: position 3,555 of record NW_026093254.1, on the reverse strand, counting down.
AATTTTAAGAAATAAACTATAATAACTTAAAATAATATTGTTTTTGACGTATAAGTAATTTGCAGTTGTCTACGCTAGAATTTATCTAGAAACTAGAAATAATTTATAAAGGCAAAAAAAAAACGTTTGCCAATCTAGAATTTTATATAAATTACGATTTTAAATACAAACTTACTAATTCTTAATTCACACAATTTGTGCATTTGTAAGCTAATTTAACAATAATTTTAAATTAATTTAGAACTATTATTTAAATAACCGTGCGATACCGTACTGTGATACAGTCACAAGCCTCCAAATTTTAGTTTCTAAGTTACACAATTTTAAGCGGACTTGGTGGACGATTTTGCAATTCTGTAGGTGACAGTCACAAAATCTATTACATTCATTATGTTGTGGTCTTGTTACAGTGTTCCAAGGGTATGGACGTGTTTTTAACTAAGCTCCGTGAATTCTGTGATTAAAACGCATAAAAGCAAAAATTAAAAAAAATAAGCAAATATTAATAGTGCACACAAGTTGTTATATTTAAACATAAACAAATTAGACGAAACAAAAGTAAAAACAAAGAAAGAAAAATAAAAATAAAATCAACAATCAAAAATTTCACCAACAAGGCCGTAGTTTCTTTAAATGCCTACTTTAGCTTTGTCGAGCCAACAACAGCAACTCTTGGCAAAAACTGGTTAACGGCGATGTTCATCATCGCAGCGATCAGCCGAAAGTTGCAAGTAAACAGCGCAGTCAGGCAGAGAAAGCAAACGGCAACAACAAATGCGCTGACAGCAACCAGTATTTTTTTTATTTCAACACGGACAGTAAGGAAAACAAATCTTTAGTGCAGCATGTACCACAAAAAGGGCCGTCTGTTCAGACTGGTTCAGTGATCGCTATATTAACGTAAAAGATAAAAAGTTAGAATCAGCGGTCAATACCAAAAAATTTCAACCAGGCACGCCCAATGGTGTAAAAAGCTGAAATCCTAAATTTATTTAATTTTAGCTTTGCCATACGTAAGCAATTTTCATTATTACGATGTGTTTTTCCTAAACATCAGTTGTATATATTAAACCACCCCCAATATATTTTTGTGTCCTTTATGTAGATAATGCTCTCGTTGCATGAATTAAGCTTGTATTGTAGGTACTATGCAATCATGCTTTTTTTTTTTTTGCCTTGAAAAAGGCAATATAGACGAAACAAAAATTCAGACCTACACTGAAAAGTTTAAATCGTTAATTTTTGTCAAATAAAACAAAAATCTATTTTTTTTGTATCAACTGAAGAGCCTAGTGTTTACCTAGTTATTTTAATTAAGGGTATAGAGTCCGCTATGGTAGACTCAGTGAAGTCAAAGAAGCATTGGAAAATGCGGTTTATTTTTAATAACTGTAGCATGTAAACATATTTATGTAGAAAACAAAGTACCACAGATTCAATGTTTAAAATTATGAACTGTTGCCAATTGAATCAGACTTAAAAAAATGAGACCCATCTATATATTTTCCCTGAAATATTTAACTTGTTTGTGGAAGAACCACACATAACGGATTACTAACTGAAGAAACGGTTGAAAAAATAATCTTGTATGTGTGATTTGTCCATTCAAAATCTTCTTCTTCTTCTTAATATGGCATAGAAATCATATTGCTTTACGCAATTATAGCCGAGGGCATTCAACCTTCCAACGGAGTGAGGTTTCTTCCTCTTCCTCTGGTCTTCCCTCTTCTCTGGCGGTACAGCGTCGAATACTTTCAGAGCTGGAGTGTTTTCGTCCATTCGGACAACATGACCTAGCCAGCGTAGCCGCTGCTTTTAATTCGCTGAACTATGTCAATGTCGTCGTATATCTCTGTACAGCTCATCGTTCCATCGAATGCGATATTGCCGTGGCCAACGCGCAAAGGACCATAAATCTTTGGCAGAACTTTTCTCTCGAAAACTCGTAACGTCGACTCATCGGTTGCTGTCATCGTCCAAGCCTCTGCACCATATAGCAGGACGGGAATTATGAGCGACTTATAGAGTTTGGTTTTTGTTCGTCGAGAGAGGACTTTACATACTTTTCAATTGCCTACTCAGTCCGAAGTAGCACCTGTTGGCAAGAGCAATCCTGCGTTGGATTTCCAGGCTGACATTGTTGGTGGTGTTAATACTGGTTCCTAAATAGACGAAATTATCTACAACTTCAAAGTTATGACTGTCAACAGTGACGTGAGAGCCAAGTCGCGAGTGCGACGACTGTTTGTTTGATGACAGGAGATATTTCGTCTTGCCCTCGTTCACTGCCAGACCCATTTTCTGTGCTTCCTTGTCCAGCCTGGAGAAAGCAGAACTAACGGCGCGGGTGTTGAGGCCGATGATATCAATATCATCGGCATACGCCAGTAGCTGTACACTCTTATAGAAGATGGTACCTTCTCTATTTAGTTCTACAGCTCGAAGTATTTTCTCCAGAAGCAGGTTGAAAAAGTCGCACGATAGGAAATCGCCTTGTCTGAAACCTCGTTTGGTATCGAACGGCTCGGAGAGGTCCTTCCCGATTCTGACGGAGCTCTTCGTGTTGCTCAGCGTCAGTTTACACAGCCGTATTAGTTTTGCAGGGATACCAAATTCAGACATCGCGGCATAAAGGCAGCTCCTTTTCGTGCTGTCGAAAGCAGCTTTGAAATCGACGAAGAGGTGGTGTGTGTCGATTCTCCTTTCACAGGTCTTTTTCCAAGATTTGGCGCATGGTGAATATCTGGTCGGTTGTTGATTTTCCAGGTCTGAAGCCACACTGATAAGGTCCAATCAGTTTGTTGACGGTGGGCTTTAATCTTTCACACAATACGCTCGATAGAACCTTATATGCGATGTTGAGGAGGCTAATCCCACGGTAGTTGGCGCAGATTGTGGGGTCTCCTTTTTTATGGATTGGGCATAGCACACTTAAATTCCAATCGTTGGGCATGCTTTCGTCCGACCATATTTTACAAAGAAGCTGATGCATGCTCCTTATCAGTTCTTCGCCGCCGTGTTTGAATAGCTCGGCCGGTAATCCATCGGCCCCCGCCGCTTTGTTGTTCTTCAGGCGGGTAATTGCTATTCGAACTTGGTCGGGCAATGGAACGTCTGCTCCATCGTCATCGATTGGGAAATCGGGTTCGCCTTCTCCTGGCGTTGTGCGTTCACTGCCATTCAGCAGGCTGGAGAAGTGTTCCCTCCATAATTTAAGTATGCTCTGGGCATCGGTCACTAGATCACCTTTGGGGTTCTACAAGAGTATGCTCCGGTCTTGAAACCTTCTGTAAGCCGCCGCATTTTTTCGTAGAATTTTCGAGCATTACCCCTGTCGGCCAGCTTATCAAGCTCTTCGTACTCACGCATTTCGGCCTCCTTTTTTTTCTGTCTACAAATGCGTCTCGCTTCCTCTTCAACTCTCGGTATCTATCCCATCCCGCACGTGTTGTGGTCGATCGTAACGTTGCGAGGTAGGCAGCCTGTTTTCTCTCCGCTGCGACACGGCACTCCTCGTCGTACCAGTTGTTCTTCTGCACCTTCCGAAACCAATGG
>NW_026093253.1:0-5868 GCF_024586455.1 Bactrocera neohumeralis | reverse complement strand
TTTTGCTGCTGACGATGTACATACGCTGCACTTTCACCGCTTGACGCAAACCTACGCTTACCGTCCGTTCGTTACCAACTTGATAGTAACTAAGTAACGCTCACTTTCTGTTACGCTTATGCAGAGAATGTAAAGTATAGAGAAGGAACAAATTGAATTCTGTATAATGTTTGATTTGGCGGCTAAACAGAGCCGATACAATCAAATTAAGGAATTCGCCGTTGTCGCTGCTTACTTAGCAGAATAGCACGTGAGTAGGGAAAATTAATGTAAAACGACTGAATTCATGCCAGAATAAATAAAGAAAAAAAAATGCTTTGAAGAAAGATATACAAAAGCATTCTCTGAGTCAATATGCGTGATTATTTTATTATATGAACCATTGTTTTCTGGAAAATGGTAAAAATTTTAACTAGTTTTACAAAATCGGGAAAAAAAAAACGTTATTTTAATTTTATTTTTCTTTAATTTAATTTTTTAATTTTTAAATAAATTAATATTTCAAATAAATTATATTTATTTCGACTATTAAAAAGTGAAGAAGAAAATTGATGACCTTCATGAAATATGCATATTCGCATTATTTCGTTATCATTTCCACATTTGTACCAATAGAATTTCTCTGACACATGCACATGTACATACATATATTATTTCTTTGGCACATTTGTCAGTATGTTTACGAAAGCAAATGGGAGCCATATACATACATATGTACATATATTCATAGTAACAAGTGTCGCACGCTTCTTTCGCATCTCCATTGTCACGGTCAACCAATGGCCGAAACTTACTGGCAAGCTGAACTCATTGGAGCACGACACTATAAGAGATCTGTCAAATATTAGAATACACGTTCTTAGGGACACAGTTATGTAGTTATGCAGTTGCCTCAATACCTGTGTCCCTAAGAACGTGTGTATTGTAATATTTGTCGCGCTCATTGGTTCAGCACTTGTGTGATAGAAAGCTGTGCCGAAAACAGTAAACGAATGGCCGCCTATTGACCGCTTCCCTTGCCGCCGTAACAGAACAAACTAGCGTAAATATGTATGCATATGTATGAGCTTGGATACATTTCGACGTAGATTTTTGCGAGTGACGGAAAAATATTTTAGAATGGACTCCGTTGTTGCCACTTTTCTGACTTCTGTCTGTGAAGAAGCATCAGAAAGTTGTTCAATTTATGATTTTTAGCTTTTGCCATCGTCGCGAAAAGACGCTTGTAGGCAAAGGCATGCTCGGGGGATGTTACGGCGTCTGTTTTTATGAATGAAGCGAGGTCGCATGAAAATATGTATCACAATGCTGTTGTTGGGAGTATCATAGGGAGCATGCATACATATATTAGGTTGTCAAAAAAGTCTTGCGGTATTTTTATTGAACTTTTTTTTATTGAAATTGAAATGAATTTTTGATGACTCATGCTCAGCTCTTGACAGATGCTACGGCTGCTACTATGCCGGTCTCTTTCGACTAATTCAGCGATTTTATCGCAATTTTCGACGACAGGCCTTTCGGAGCGTGGCGATCCTCTACACCAGAACGAAAACGTTGAAACCATCGTTATGCGGTGGAAATGGAAACTGTATCGGGTCCATAAACTACACAAAATTTTATTGGCGGCTTGAGATGCATTTTTTGCCTTTATCGTAGTAGTACTGTAAAATATGCCGTATTTTCCTTTATTTTGCTCCATGTTTGCGACGCTATAACTCACGAGCGACTTAAAAGATCAAACACGTGTTAGCGCGTGAAATGAGCTTTCCAAAAAGGTATAGCATGACCCGTTGCTACGAATAAAACTAGAACTACGCGCTTTCAGCAAGAGTTTTTTGACAACCTAATATTTATTTCTCCTCATATTCTTTGTTGAGTAGAGAACTGTTAAAAAATGTTAACATTTCACAGCGTGAATTCTGTGCTTGTGAGGTGAATTCCTTACTATAAATCTAACAAATGTTCACTGTCAAGCCTGCACCTTCTCTATGCTTTAAATTCTCTGCTCTGTCTGAGTATACATATAGGTATGTAATCTCGCCTGTCACGACAGCACGAACAGAGAACGTATAATATAGAGAACGTTCAGTTGCGGACCAGCGTGTGAACTGTCAAGAGCTAACAGAATCCTATTAGTGGATTTCACCACTTTTGTCTGAGAAGGAAAAATTTTAACAGTGCTGAGTAGGGGTAGTCTATTTTTGTAACACCTACTTTACATGCCATAACATGATGAGGAATAGTAAAAAAATGATAACTGCTTTTTTACTTTTTCGATTTATTTCAAAAACTTCAGGCAGAATTTAAATTGAAAAAATTCGTATGTTATATGCGAAGAAGAAGAAGACAAATTTTGATTTAGAAGCAATAAGACTAATTTAAGTACAAGACAAATATATATTTATAGTAAATATACGTTTTAGTTCATTATTTAATTCATTTTGATATCATTTGAGATAAACTTAATTTTTAAACTATATTCAGATTTACAAAAAGGGTAAATTTCCTGAATAACTTTGATGGCTCTTTCAGCCCAAATATTAGATCTTTTTAAATTCAGAATGGCTGAATCTGCCCTTACCCAGTGTTTAAGAAAACACTTATGCGCAGCTTCGAATTGCTTGACAAATTTTTCCAATATTTCAAAATCATTGTTATGAAAATGGTGATCCGAGAACCAAGCATCATACCATGCGGTGCATATGAATTGGCAAATTGGCAAAAGTTGTATTCTGTGTTTCGGTATTAGTATGAACGTTTAAATCGTTAATATAGCTCTAGAATTCCATCGAGCGTTGCTGAGCGCTGGTAAAACTCTAAATTTTATGTATGGGAACTTGTTGTTTACTTCATAATATTTAAAATATTGCCCTAGTTCATATAAAAATTGCATGTCAACACGCCATTTAATATATCTTAAGATCAACTTTTCTTCGTTTTGTTTGTAGTTTTGTTTTAGTTTTTCGTAGTTCATAATCAATTCGGTGAATATGTCATAACTGATGTTTGGCGATGTCGACTTTCCACCTAGTACTTCATTCATCACATGGTTCAAAATTAAATCTAATACATGATGTTGGCATCCAATATACTGCAGTGGGGACAAATGTTTTTCCTGAAAACATTTCTGCAGTAAACGAACAACTCCACTTTTAATCCCTGTATTAACGTTTGTTGTGTCACTAGCAATCATTTTAATGGAATTCCAAAGGTTAAATTTATCCAATACATTCCTTCTTCCTTCAAAAAGTTATTGAAAGTTAATTAATGCTCAAAAAATATATTATTAAATAGAAACCTTCAAAAATTGACAAACTTTTTCCTTTTTCAAGAACCATTGCCGCTACTCTTACTTCCTTAGCTTCATTTGTTAACACCACGGCCTGTACTTCTTTTTTCCCAAATTTCTTGCCGTCGAAATGAATGCACCAAATGTCATCTCTTAAGGAATTCTTATAATTTTTTTCCAAGTTCAGCGCTGCTTTAATCATCGCTTTGTGAATACCTGCTTGTGTTGGCGTTGCTATATTTATTCCTTCTTTGGACAATTCATTGCGTATTTTAGCGGCATTTTTGGTGCTTACATGGGCTGTTGTTACCATTGTCGCTGCTGCTTTTGTTGAACACTTCGCATTTCTTTTTCTTTGAAGAGGAGCTTTATATTCACCAACAGGTGGAGAATGTGATTGCTCGACAGATTCAGCTGATGATGTTGAAGTGTTGAGCGCCACTTTATTTAAACACAAGGTGCTTTGAACATTTTTTCTTAAAAGGGCAGCTTTAGATGCTTTAGCTGTCGTGTACCCAACTTCTCCATTTGTAGTTGTTTGGAGTTCATACAACATAGTTCATACAAGACACTTTCACTCCAGCCGCCACGCACTGAATGAGAGACCGACAGCTAAATAAAGGCAACTGGCGCGACGCTTATACGAAGTTTCAATCATTCATAAAGCATTTACTCAAATTTACCGTTATCTATTTTTGTCATATGCAAAAATTTAACGAATAACGGAAGAAGAGCAAAACAAAACAGACACATAGAAAAGAAAATAATCTCATATGGTGTTTTTTCTTGGCATATGTATTTAATTTTCACGAATTTTCAATTTAAATTCTGCGTGAAGTTTTTGAAATAAATCGGAAAACTGAAAACGCAGTTATCATTTTTTACTATTCCTCATCGTGTTATGCCATGTAAATTTTTTTTTTTCAAAAAAATTCAAAAAGTTATACCCCTAGTGCTGGGGGAACAGAGCTGAGCATTCAATGAAAATTATGCTCATAAATATATGTACATTGCTATTACAGATGTATGTTGCTTATATTTTTATACGTTTACATGCAATCATATCAATTGATATATAAATATCATTTTGCGAATTTTTGTGAATTCATGCAAAATTAATAACATTATTATTAAATTATAATTATTAATTATATTATTATAACATTATTATTAAATTATGCTATTTTCATGGTAATATCTACAGCTAATGTCCAAATAAAAGCTACTTTTTAAATATTTCTTATTTTGCTAACATTATATCGGGTGATTTTTACTTGATAACTTTTTAAAAAAAACGCATAAAATTTTTACACGGTTCTTATTTGAAACGTTGGTTCCATGATGACGGATTTTTTGAAGATAATTATTTAAATGTTGACCGCGGTGGTCCATTCGGAAAGTCCACTTTGGGCAACTTTTCAAGCATGACATTCGAATTTTCGGAAATGTTGTCTTCCGCTGGAATATTGCGGCTTATTTCTGTAGACTTTAGACTTGACGTAGCCCCACAAAAAATAGTCTAAAGGCGCTAAATCGCATGATCCTGGTGGCCAACTTACGGGTCCATTTCTTGCGATGAATTGTTCTCCGAAGTTTTCCCTCAAAATGGCCATAGAATCGCGAGCTGTGTGGCATGTAGCGCCATCTTGTTGAAACCACATGTCAACCAAGTTCAGTTCTTCCATTTTTGGCAACAAAAAGTTTGTTAGCATCTTGGTTGACATGTGGTTTCAACAAGATGGCGCTACATGCCACACAGCTCGCGATTCTATGGCCATTTTGAGGGAAAACTTCGGAGAACAATTCATCTCAAGAAATGGACCCGTAAGTTGGCCACCAAGATCATGCGATTTAACGCCTTTAGACTATTTTTGTGGGGCTACGTCAAGTCTAAAGTCTACAGAAATAAGCCAGCAACTATTCCAGCTTTGGAAGACAACATTTCCGAAGAAATTCGGGCTATTCCGGCCGAAATGCTCGAAAAAGTTGCCCAAAATTGGACTTTCCGAATGGACCACCCAAGACGCAGCCGCGGTCAACATTTAAATGAAATTATCTTCAAAAAAGTAAATGTCATAAAAAGAAAACCACTTGAGGTATTGAAACAAAATTTTCAAATCTGAATTAACATGAACCTATAAGTATATTTTAGAAAAAAAATAATGAAAAAAATAAGCAAATTTTGTAGTAGGTGTCTTACGTTATTTTGATTTTTCTTTTCTGAAACAAAATAACGTATGATCAATCTAAATCTGTATAAAAATTAAAAATTTTAAATAAAAACAGTTGCAAGGTTTTCATATTTCATGTTATTTTTATTATTAACTAGCTGACCCGGCGAACTTCGCACCGCCCAATTATTGGAGGCATATTTAGTAAGTCACAAACACATGACACAATACTTTTTTAAATTTATTGAAATTTGCTGCTTTTAGATTTTTAGGAATATTAAAGAATTATAGTATAGATGCACAGCAAAGAGACGTTAACATTTCAAGTGAAATTTAACCATAGACAATTTTTTTGAGTGAATACTGACAAATATTTACACTATAACTATCAAACTACATCTGTCGTTT
>NW_026093252.1:0-6060 GCF_024586455.1 Bactrocera neohumeralis | reverse complement strand
ATAGGTTTTAAGCATACCAATTTGTGGTTTAAAAAGGCCTTTTCTTTAAAAAAATTTTTGGGATTCATAGACTGAGCTGGCCATGGTATTGAAACATATACACATTTGATCCATAATCCCATCCATTATAAGTTATGTGATGAGCCTTACTGCTATGAGAGAAAAAGGCTCAAGCCTATACCAACTTTTAAGGTATATAACCTTCTTCACCCAACAAGACCAGTGGCATCTGTCCGGATATTACGTTATATTGAAATGGGCCAGTTCAGATTGTTGTTATAAACTCACTTGGATTTGATATTTCTTTGGCTAAAAGACCAATGCATCTTTCATGGACTTCATGATTCAAATTTTTCATTCAACAGTCGTTGATATCATGTCGCATATCATTCATATATTCGTGAATTATGATGATGAATTAGAAATGTTCAAGCGTAATGAACCCGAGTTTTTGGGTCAAGTATGTGATAATCGATGAAATAAGGATCCATCATTTCACTCGGCCCAATCGACAGTCCTCAGAGTGAACTGCAAACGACCAAAGGTTTATGACGTCTTTATTTTCGTATGCCATGGAATAATGTTTGTTGACTACGCTTGATAAAGGCAGAACCATCAACAGCGACTATTTCCATAGCGTTAATTGACCGTTTTTAAAGACGCAATCGCCGAAAAAATGTACTGCACCACTGCACAAGTCAGTAAAAACTGTGGTACAAATCTGGATTGATCGGAAATATCTGAAAGGAAACTTTTGTGAAATGAAAATGGTATCGAAAAATTGGAGGAATCAGCTATATGTTGAATAAAACAACGAAAAAATGTTTTCTGTGTGTATACAGGGAATTTTTCAATTGAGCTGGTATGCATACTTGCCAAAAGTCTGCGTACAAAGTTTGTAAAATCACCGGTGGTATAAAATTGCGTTTTGCAGTGAATGATATATTTCGATGCTGATTTTTTGTTTTGGATAACTTCAAGTCATAAAATAAACATATGCAATTTTATTTGAATTAGTGCTTTTAAATGTATGCAGGGCGGAACTATCATTGCTTTCTAAATAAAAAGTCCTGTTCGAGTAAATTAACAATCATAAGCATGTTATAATAGCTGAAAAGTGCGCGCTTCGATGCTGGTGGAAGTGGTGCGGAAAAACGTGTTCAGGGGAGCTATACCAGTGTGACGCATGAAAAATTGGCGATTTTCGTGAACTTTTTAAGAAAAGTACACGATTGAATATTCGGAGGTGCCAAGTTCCCCAACTGCTGGCATGATTCCGGCCGAATGAGTAACTGAAACAAAAAAAAAATTGGAAATGTTTATTAAGCTTGTAACGAAAGCTTTTTGCTGCCCCTGTTCTTAAGTATAATTTGCTGAGAGTATACTCGCCGTGTTCAGGGTTCGTTACAATAAATTTGTAAACATTGGGGCTCTTCTGCGGATCGTACTTTATTTCACTTTTATATTTAATTAAATTTACAATTGTCTCCCTCGTTGTAATGTCGTCATAGGAAAATGCTTTCAGGATAACGGTTCAGTGTGGTCCGTTTAGGAGCAATACAAATCTCACTCTGCTGCGTTCCTGGGTGCTAGACGACTGGCTGCTCTCTACCGCGACGATCACGCTCGGTTACTTCTGCCGGCGCTCGCGTAGGCTGCAATGACGATGTCCTGCGACCTGAGTTGACGCTCCCGTGCTACGACGACTACGCTCAGCTATTTCTGCCGGCGCTCGTGTAGGCTTCAATGACGGTGTCCTGCGACGTGCGTTGGCGCTCCGTGCTACGACGACCACGCTCAGCTATTTCTGCCGGCGCTCGTGTAGGCCAATACGCTGTCCTGGTATGAACGTTGACGCTGGTGATGTCCTGTTCAAACACTTTGCCGCGTAAATATACCGGACCACGGAAGACTGCGTTAGCGACCGCAATGTTAATGGTTAATGGTAAACTCACTACCAGGCTCGCCCTTAACAGACGGCGTTCACAAGTCAGGGTACCAAGCCTAACTAGAGGATAAACTCACTGCGTAGTCTGATGCTGAACGTGTGTACGCTGTCACAGTCCATGCTGACTCCTGATCTTCGGTCATAACTCCCCAGCAAACCTGTGCGCGTGCTAACACCTTCGCAACATGTTGCGTTGGGATGCGTGTGTTGCTGGGATGGCGTATGTTGCTGGCAGTGGCGTGGTTTTACCGCTGCGCTCGTATGCATGCTTGTTTATTGTTTCGTCTGTGTCTGATTTCTCCGTCTTCGTGGTTATCCCGTTTCATTGTTTTGCGTGGCGTGTTTTTACCGCTGCGTATGCGTTCTTGTTGTCATATCATCTGCATGTCTGGTTCCTCAATCTTCTTGAATTTCTAGAAGTGGCGTAGTTTTCCCGTTGTGTTGTAAACATTAGGGTGTGCCTTCTACATGGGTTGTGTGGGCTAAATTTTTGTATAGTTATTTAGTTCTCACAAGCTTAAAATATTTCTAAACAATGACCTACGATCTTTGAAAAATATCAAAATGAACAAAAAATAGCGTAATTTTGAAAAAAAAAAAAATCGTTTTTACGTAAAGAATGGTCGTTTTTAAGGCAAATTGACAATTTTCAACAATCAAAATATCGTTGGTCATTGCATAGTAAATGTATTCCAGCAACACTCAGTTTTAATTTGAAGTCGATCGGCTACGATGTCAGCAATTTTGAAATGTCGTTTCGAGAAAAGCGCGTTTTAAGTTTCACTTATATACTTGTATGTTTTCTGCCTTCGAGCAGTCGCTCTTTTAGAACGCTGCAATGCACAAACTATTCATGATACGACCTTCCCAATTTCACAGGATATTTATGGAAATATAAGCTATCGAAAAAGCAAATAATTTTTTTTTGAAAGTGTCACATAGTATATCCTTAACTCGTCATTGTTGTATAGACCTTCAATATAGTGCCATGTCATCTGTGCGAAGTGGTTGAATTCGTTTGACAGTTTCTGTTATGTTGTGGCAATCTATGGTATTAAAAGCAACAACAATATTAAGGACTTTGTAAAAAAATTTTTGCTCAAAACTTGCACATCAATAAAGTTTCGGCACCTCATAAACTCTGCAAACGATGTGTTGAAGACCTTCCGAAATTGGTTTAAAAGGAAGAAAAATGTTTTCCGATATGGTATGACTCGAGCAGAACAAGCAATAGTGATGACTGCTGCCTTTGTTGGTGTAATGTGAAGAGGAATATAATTCAAGAGCAGGGCAGTGCCCAAGACTCCTGCTACCTTGGAAGAAGATTTCAAGTTCTGACGAATGGTGCTGTACTTGATACCGATGAAAAGCTAACTTTTGGTTGAAGATGACGGCTGTTGATTCCAGGTATCCCATTGCGAGCTAAATGCTGCTGAAATTAGAATATAAAAAAAAAGACCACGGATAGCAAGTGTGCGGTGATTTCAAAATATTTGGGCATGTTGCTCAGGAACAATCTGGTCTATGGCATAGTAGAGACCGAGGCAAATTACTGAATCAACAAGTTTTGGACTCCAAAGGAGCTTAAGGTTGGCGGAAAAACATTCTATATGAAACTTTACTGCCTCACTCATAAAGTGCTTCTACCACTACTTCACATAAATCTGGGATTGACAGAAGCAATTTGTAAAGTCACTTCTAGAGATGGGAATTGCTCAAATACTAAGTATCAGAAAAAGGTCTCTCAGAGGCAAAGTTGAAGGAAAGGTGTTTTCGTTGGACCAGATATTCCACGGCCCCACATGGCTGATCAAAAGTTCATCAAAAACATGGCGGATCCTCAAAGAGAAAATTTTCTTTAAAAAGAGGTCATAGAGAAATTTTGAAATATCTAACCAAAGACCTAACTACAAACAAATCGTCAAAGGAATATTAAAAACCATTTCAAGCTGTAGGTTTGCTAATGAGTCTAAAAGTACATTTTCTTCATTCCCAATTCGATTACTTTCAGAAAATTTAGGAGATGTGGAGGTGGAGAGTAATGTGAACAGGAAATCACCCAGATAGGAAATGAAAAAGATGCAAGAAAAATGGAGCAGACTACTGTTGGACGCTTGAGAGGACCTTCTGATGCTTCTTACAAGCGAAAATGTACCAGAAGAAGTCTCACTGGAAAAATAAATGTATTTAATGTTTACTAGTAAAATAGCAATTTAAATAAAAAAAAGTTTTTTCAAAATTATTTTATTTATTGGATCTGCTTTTTTCTTAAAGCTAACAGTAGATTATAAAATCTTAATCTAAAAACTAGAACAGGCTCAAGCAGAGGTGCTTGAGCTGTTTTGGCTAAATACGTCGCTCTTTAAATACGGACATACTTATCTCTTCTTTTTTAAGTCGTGTTTGATCGCAGGAATGTACCAAAGCATTAGCCAAGGGCTTGGTGATCTCGGGTTTAGATATATTTAAATCTGCTATCTTCTGCTTCTTTCTTGACCGTAGAATACCAAGGACTTTATGGATATTTCGTTACGCATGCCTGCATGTGAACACGTGATCGTTCTAAGCATTTTTGATTGGAACCTTTGTATTATATTGTATCAATGTTGGTTGTACAGGTCGTACTCCACAGTTGAAGGACATATACTTAAATCGGTTTTATGATTGCATTGTATAACAGGACTTTGTTGTCTGGGCTAAGTTTGGAAATTTTATTAAAAAAAATTTGTTGTGCAATTGTAAATATTAAATTTTGTTAGTCTTTTATCTTTTATTTTAGATGATAACTTGTTTAACTCATTTCTATAATCAGCGTAAGCGGTATCTCAATTAAAAAAAGGAAAGCTTGTTAATAAAGATAACGTGACGTTCTATGACAAAATTAAAGCCGTTTTCCATTCAGCACACCCAAAAAAATAGAGAATAAACCAACAGTTTTCAATTTATGCATTGGAAAAAAATTTTGTATAGATATTATGTCTATATATTTTCCCATAGTTCTAGGTGGAACATAGGGCCTCAATAAACAAAATTATAATTAATTTTATTTAAAGCTATGACCCCAATTTCTATCTAAAAGAATAACCACTTCTCTGTGCTTATGCTTCGACTTCCCGTCTCCAGGTTTTGGCTGGTCTCCCATCTTCGGCTTCTTTCAGATTCAATCTGCTCTGTTCTGCTAATGTCATTGTGAGGCTTTCGCAGTGTGTGGCTGATCCATTTCCATTACGACGTCCGAATTTCAGCTGGATCGGTAGCTGTTTGGTTGGATCAGGGTTACCATTGCCAACCCAACCAGAATATCCGCATAATTTTTTTCGAAAACATCGATTGTAAAACATTCGCTGCGTATTCACATCTCATAGCCATATAGTAGAACGTATTTCACGCTTAGATATATTTTAGCATCGTACGAATGGATATACATATGTGTTGATGTCCAAACTTTATCCCAACATTCCGAAGAGCAGCGCGTTATTTGAATATATGATTTCGTATATCGGCTGCTTGCTGATCCACTTTTTAGTTATAATGCTACCTAAATCCCCACACTAAAAACTCGTCGACTTCTTCCGAGACATGTTCAACGATCTGGCGTTTCGGTTGTGTTGATGCTCATGAGTTTTGTGTTCGCTATATTAATTTTAAGTCCAGTTTGTGCGGCGAGATCACTAACAGCTTCAAGTTTTAAGAGATATGCGAATATTTATGGAACAACAGGCGGAATATCATCCCATAGTCAAATCTTCTAAGCAACACTTGGTCTCCACACGCTTGACGCATCACCAAATCTAATACCAAATTGAATAAAAGGGCAGATGAACGCACTCTGCCTGACTTCCAGTCTGACTTGGATGCCGCTTGCCCAACAACACACACCTTTTACTCGACAACTGGCTCTGAGTAGCAGTTTTATTAGGTTAATAAATTTTTCCAGAACTCCCTTTGCATACTAGGGCTCTTCAAATAGCAACATGTTTGAAATGTCACGCTTTCTCAAAAATCGATAAAGCAAAGGTAGAGGGGAACTACTCTACCGACTGCTCTACAATCACTCGTAAGGTGTTGATGTGATCGACACAAGCAATGGGGTTTTAAAACCCCTTTCCCTT